>NC_085960.1:20567338-20867338 GCF_910591565.1 Cydia splendana
ACCCGCGAACACCGAATATTGCATGGGCATTTTTCTCTTTTACTCATTGTAATTAGAGTGGCATCAGTCCTACCAAGCTATTTTATTAGTGTTATTTAAACGTCAAACTTCTATTAAATTATGAATTAAAAAAAACTCTTGCACAGTCTGTGCTATCAAAATCCCTGTCAATTTAGCTTGGGTCTAACTCTCGAAGTCTTACAAACTTCGATTTTCGCGGTTAAAGCCGATCGTTGTTTACAACTTAAGGAAATTAATAAACTAGTGGCGCTGTGAGCAACGTGGTTTCCGGTAGGCCCTCTGTAGACCTCGCGAGCATAGCTTTAAACTGAATAAAAAAATAACGCTACGCCGTTTTAGAATAATTTGGAAAAACTAAATTAACAAAAAGTTAAATAAAATATTGTATGCTTTGCATTTGCACTCGCTTGATCAATCAACAATACTAAATTTACGGTTGAGAATGTCTTTAGGCATTAAGTCCGCCATTTGTACTTTATTTCTGCAATAAAGATTAAAAAAATAAATAAAAATAAAATAATATAAAATTTAAGTGTAAAAAATTACAAAAAGTTCATACACGTTACTGGGGATCGAACTAGGTACCTCTATGCATCAAAGCAATTGTTTGCCAACTGCGCCAATATAGCACTTAGCTAAAGATACGAAATTTGGCTACTTATTCTCGAGTACTACATACCTACTTATCTAAATACCACCTACACCAGCGTTACTAATTTTTACATTTTTGCCAAACACTAAATATCTCTCAAAAAGAAAAAAAAAACTCTTATTATATTGATACGACTATTTGTTTCCGCCATTTTGAAAAAAAAATCAATAATCGAATCGAAAAAGAACTATTTTATTCTAGATTTTGGTCACAAAATTTGATAAGAATCAGTTGAGAATTGAACCCGAGGAGAACGTCCGAACATACGAAATTTGGCCCGAGTTAAAACGGAGACCTTCGCAAACGCTTCGGTCAATAAAGGAGTAAAATGCGCGTTTGACTTGGACACAAAGCGAAATAAAAACTTGCATTAAGTATGTTTAAAAACAAAGCATTCATGTGTTTTGAAAGACATCGCCCTGTGATGTGAGTTTATTAATTTGTATTTTAACGTCAGGCAGGCCTACTTTAAAATAAGTAGGTACTCATTTAAATTAGGTATGTTTATTCACCGATCCATTTTTTTACATTTTATACTAAGTACTTAAATTCCGAAATTTATAACTCAAATGTAATTATTCTAATCTAAATCAAACTTCACATCATGTCTTAAAACGAAAATCAAAACGTAGGAAAAGAAACCCACACTCGTTTCGTTTTGGAATGATTAGGTACTAGAATCGTGGTGGCTCCATCTAGTGACATTATTCAATATTACTTCGACAGCTCGACATAATTGTCCTGCGCTGTTGCTCATAACGTAGCCAGTCGAAATATAATTGTGGTTTCAAATTTTGTAAATTATTGCATTGAATTCGTGTTGTTATTAATGTTTGTATTTCATTTATAATGATTTTAATTTATGACACTTTAAATATCTCTTAATCCATCTTAATAATGTAGTATAAAAATTTCATAATGGCTGATTGTGACATTTAGCGCCATCTATGATATCGATTTGAGAATAATTATAACGCCTTCGGGATGGGAGGGCATGGTTGGGACTTTTCATTGGAAATTTCTCCCTCTTTAAGAATCTTTTTTTGCGAAAACAGAGATACCATATTTTTTTCAATTGTTTATAACTTTTATAATTTTTATGTGCTAACAAACACTCCTAATACATTTTTCTGGACATCACTCCGAAACCAATGAGGAATCACACGTATTTTTAAAAGCAGTTTCTCTATTCTTCATTTTTTTGAACTTGTCGACGAGATTATTTAATAACTCATGTAAAAAACTAGCACGTACATAAATAACAGGGCTGGTGGTTAATAGAATTAATCTCGCTCTATGTTTTATCTTACTGGATGTAATTTGCATTATTTTAATATCACCTCATATACCTTGCATTATGTAGGAATTATGCATGATCACGGAATCTTACCCACCATAACTAGTGACCTGTCATGGCTATGATCATTAATTGCTTACAACGAGCAATGTATTAATCTCAAATTGCTTGAACATAATTATTGTAATCTAATCTATCTATAGGAATCTATAAAAGGATATTATCCGATGGATAGAAGCAACTTACTTATCTATATATATATAAATGAAATGCTGTTCGTTAGTCTGGCTAAAACTCGAAAACGGCTGAACCGATTTGGTTAATATTGGTATTGAATTATTTGTAGAAGTCCAAGGAAGGTTTAAACGGTGAGAAAATATTGAATCTATATATATATATATATATATATATATATATATATATATATATAAATGAAATGATGTTCGTTAGTCTGGCTAAAACTCTCACTCGAGTTCCGCAAATTGAAGATTATATTAAATCAAGGGTTTTGAATCGACAACTTAAATCCTTAACATTAGAATTATCGCGTATTTAGCTTTTAAGATTGCAAACAATAATGACAAATAGTGTCACTGTCATGGTATAATAATATACTCCGCCTGGTACTCTATTCCGAGATTCGCGTATGACCTAACTGACACGGGCCTACGTCATCATGCTGTTTACAGGTTCTCAAACTTTAAAATGTGGGAGAATTTTAACCAACGGTGAAAATTATTTTAACGGCATTAATTTTAAGTTATTCATGTAGAAACATAGTAAAAATAAAACAAATCTAATGTATTAAATTAAACTTTATTTATCTATACAAGACAAACGTTTGAAAAACTAATTCACAGTTACACATTAATTACCAAGCTTACGACGTGAAAAGTTTGGAAAACACTGCGACTGCTGACACTGAGCGAGAAGGAAATAACAATTAACACGCGTTCGACAAGGATGACGGTCAGGGCATGAAGTTATCTAGATCCGAATTGTCAAATGTGTCAGCGCTATCCTGTGTTGCCAGTAATGTAAACAGAATTACCCGAACGTCTGAAATTTCTTTCGTGAATCGGAAGATATTGCTAACAAATAATTAAAAATTACGTGTTATTGTAAAATTTAAGATAAAATACATATAAAAGGAATAGAAGACCATGTTTTATTAGACCATGGTCACTGTCACAAAAGATTGTCATTGTTGGTTGTCGAACTTTATAGGTGCGTTCAGCAACAGAAAAAAACTGCCCTACGGCCCCGTTCGCACGGCAGCTTTTTCAACGCGCGTTAAAAAAGCGTTTGAATGACACAAATGGAAAACCATGTATGTATTCACACGAAGGCGGTTTTTAAGCGCGGCGCTTTTTTTATCGAGCACTGTTCGATTTTCGGCGTTGAGCGTTGGCCGTTAAATTGAATTGAGCATACGGAAGTCTGTGTATCTGTTCTCACGAGCGTTAAAAAAGCGCCGGCGCTGCTGTCAGTCGGCTGTCATGTTTCAATTTTTGATTCTTTGAATGCTTGTATATCAAAAATGTGGGAGCTAGATCCTGAATTGTTAATTATAGAAGTTGAGTCTCGACCATTATTATACGTAAAATCGCTTCCAGAATACGCAAATAAAGTGATTAAAAATGATGCGTGGGAAGAGATCTCACACAAATTATCCTATGACTGGGATACTCTTTCGGCGATGGAAAAAAAATAAAAGATGTAAGTACATTTTTTTATTCACTTTAACAATACATATAAGCTTTTACCTTACAAGTTCACTTCTCTCCGTCTATTAATTGCATCGTATTGCCACGGAACGGAACCTTGTGGTGATGTAAAATTGTCTCGTACTTCTACACCTCGATTATTATTTCTTAACCCCGTCCTTTGCAAATGTTGCAAAGTGTTGTCATATAATGTGTCTTCAAATTGGAATCCATCTTTGACCCTGACAAAATTATGTAGCACACAACACGCTTTAACTACTGAAACTGTGCGCTCGGGTTGAAGATCTATGGCTCTTGTTAAAACTCTCCACTTGTGAGATAGAATACCAAAACTACATTCTATCATCCTTCGTGCACGTGTAAGTCGATAGTTATATCATGCCCTCCCATCCCGAAGGCGTTATAATTATTCTCAAATCGATATCATAGATGGCGCTAAATGTCACAATCAGCCATTATGAAATTTTTATACTACATTATTAAGATGGATTAAGAGATATTTAAAGTGTCATAAATTAAAATCATTATAAATGAAATACAAACATTAATAACAACACGAATTCAATGCAATAATTTACAAAATTTGAAACCACAATTATATTTCGACTGGCTACGTTATGAGCAACAGCGCAGGACAATTATGTCGAGCTGTCGAAGTAATATTGAATAATGTCACTAGATGGAGCCACCACGATTCTAGTACCTAATCATTCCAAAACGAAACGAGTGTGGGTTTCTTTTCCTACGTTTTGATTTTCGTTTTAAGACATGATGTGAAGTTTGATTTAGATTAGAATAATTACATTTGAGTTATAAATTTCGGAATTTAAGTACTTAGTATAAAATGTAAAAAAATGGATCGGTGAATAAACATACCTAATTTAAATGAGTACCTACTTATTTTAAAGTAGGCCTGCCTGACGTTAAAATACAAATTAATAAACTCACATCACAGGGCGATGTCTTTCAAAACACATGAATGCTTTGTTTTTAAACATACTTAATGCAAGTTTTTATTTCGCTTTGTGTCCAAGTCAAACGCGCATTTTACTCCTTTATTGACCGAAGCGTTTGCGAAGGTCTCCGTTTTAACTCGGGCCAAATTTCGTATGTTCGGACGTTCTCCTCGGTTCAATTCTCAACTGATTCTTATCAAATTTTGTGACCAAAATCTAGAATAAAATAGTTCTTTTTCGATTCGATTATTGATTTTTTTTTCAAAATGGCGGAAACAAATAGTCGTATCAATATAATAAGAGTTTTTTTTTCTTTTTGAGAGATATTTAGTGTTTGGCAAAAATGTAAAAATTAGTAACGCTGGTGTAGGTGGTATTTAGATAAGTAGGTATGTAGTACTCGAGAATAAGTAGCCAAATTTCGTATCTTTAGCTAAGTGCTATATTGGCGCAGTTGGCAAACAATTGCTTTGATGCATAGAGGTACCTAGTTCGATCCCCAGTAACGTGTATGAACTTTTTGTAATTTTTTACACTTAAATTTTATATTATTTTATTTTTATTTATTTTTTTAATCTTTATTGCAGAAATAAAGTACAAATGGCGGACTTAATGCCTAAAGACATTCTCAACCGTAAATTTAGTATTGTTGATTGATCAAGCGAGTGCAAATGCAAAGCATACAATATTTTATTTAACTTTTTGTTAATTTAGTTTTTCCAAATTATTCTAAACGGCGTAGCGTTATTTTTTTATTCAGTTTAAAGCTATGCTCGCGAGGTCTACAGAGGGCCTACCGGAAACCACGTTGCTCACAGCGCCACTAGTTTATTAATTTCCTTAAGTTGTAAACAACGATCGGCTTTAACCGCGAAAATCGAAGTTTGTAAGACTTCGAGAGTTAGACCAAGCTAAATTGACAGGGATTTTGATAGCACAGACTGTGCAAGAGTTTTTTTTAATTCATAATTTAATAGAAGTTTGACGTTTAAATAACACTAATAAAATAGCTTGGTAGGACTGATGCCACTCTAATTACAATGAGTAAAAGAGAAAAATGCCCATGCAATATTCGGTGTTCGCGGGTCGCGGGGCCTGCCTACCGCTGGGCCCGCTGGTATTCAGACGAACTTTTTTGACGGACGGACTCCGACAATTACTTACTGCACTCATGACTACGACGCGACGGGGAGTACGGGCCGATTTATTAATTTTGAGCACATTTATGGCGCATGATTTTGTTACTCGATAGTCTGTTGAAAATGATATATCTTAGATATAACACCATTTAACAAATTGACCAAGTCAAATCCCACAGTACAGCAATAAGACCTCAGTATTTAATATATAAATATGTTTTTATAAATACTAAAATACATATACGTACGTAACACCCAAAACTTAGGAACAAATATTTGTGCTCGTCACACAAATAGATGCCCTTACAGGATTTGAACCCGGACCATCGGCTTCATAGGCAAGGTTACCTACTATACCAGACCGGTTCTCAAAACGATGACATGCTATTTATGAAATAGATGAGCGAAATTAAGAATCTTAAGTGATATTGATCACTTGTAATACGAATATTACGAGTGATCAATATCACTCGATTATATGATTATATTATTAGTCCTTTAGTGGTAATAGTATTGAACTGACAATACGGCGTATTATGTCTATAGGTTTGTATTTATATTTAATTTAATATGTGCTTATTTTCGATTTCAAATTGTTCGTATCGCCGCCTGCGCAACCTTGCGCAGCCTCTCAAGGCCGCGTCTGCACAGCGACCAAAACTGCACACTCAGATTTATAAGGTGCGTCTGTGTGCGTAAGTAAACTACTATACAACTAGGTACATACATAGGCGAGAACGCCAGTCATGCGTGCCGTCAGGGGGGTGTCACTACGCAGTTTAGGTACATACATTTGGCCGGCGCGCCGTGCGGGCCGGCGTATGGCAGTGGGCTGCCGCTCGGCTCGCACGATGTGGCGCTCGCGCAAAATTGAAAATACACAATGGCTTCGAAACCTATATCTCGATCTAATCCGTATAAAAGATATTGTTGTTATTGTACTGTTTACGGATGTCTGAAGAACAAGGAAGTGAAGGAAGTAGAAATAACATTTTATTAAATTCCGGACGATATTGAAAGGTGAATTTAAACTTTAAAACATAACATAAATACTAAGTAATCAAATTCGATAACTAATTCGTTTTGTTTGCATAAAACTAAAGCGCTTTAGACCAATTTAAAATGATTATTGGTTGCCCAAAACAATATTAGGAACTGACCAACATATTTTCAAAGGAATACGGCTGTGGCATACCTACCTACCTACTTCCGTAAGAATCAGACATACTATCTCCGGATAAAAAAAAATATGTTTACAGAATCAACGTTTGTAATTCGTAGTATTCGTACATATTAATCTTAAAAATAATAAATCGGTAGGTATAGGTGCAAAAACTTGTCAAGTTTCAACCCTGTGCCGACGCTCACAGCTCGGTCATAAAACTGCGACGCGCAAGGAAGATTCACGGTTCGTGCGCGGTTACGTAGGTATATAAGTTTCAATTTTGCTTGCAGGCGGCGAGTATAGGTATAATTTTATACCTAAATGTGACTTTTGTGAACGAGTGAATTTTCTGTACGGTAGTACTATTAGTTATTCTGTGGTGCCGTCATGTGCCCTCCTATTCTAACCAGACTTCTTTCTAATAGGGGCGACAGGAACAGCATGCACGGTTTGAAATGAAACTGGAGTCGGTTAGTGGTGCACCGCGAAAGACCGATCCTTAGGCTTATGATACACTTGTAAGTTTTACTTACGTAAATAGGGACACAGCTATACTACAGAATGAGATATAAATATTGTTATCGCATTCTACCAAATACCTTTGTCCCTACTTACCTAAGTTAAACTTACAATTGTATCTTAGGCTTTATTGATACCTGCGACTTACGTCAAATTTAAAACATTAACTAACTATTAAGTAGGTACATACGTTGTATATTCATTCATAAAAATTATTAAGCACGTTATATGCCTGTAAATATTTGTTTTTAGAGCAAATAGGAGTAAAGTGTTTTTGAATTTTAAAATACTATGAAATAAATTGTGTTATTGCCTTTTGTACGAAAATGCAAATTTTTAACATGAAGAAAATTTTTAATAAATAAATATTATAGGGATATTCTTACACAAATTGACTAAGTCCCACGGTAAGCTCAAGAAGGCTTGTTTTGTGGGTACCTACTCAGACAACGATACATATAATATACAAATACTTAAATACATAGAAAACATACATGACTCAGGAACGACAGGAACAAATATCTGTGCTTATTATACAAATAAATACCCTTACCGGGATTCGAACCTAGGACCTTCGGCTTCATAGGCAGCGTCACTACTCACTACCCACTAGGCCAGACAGATCGTTAACCTTTATCTTTGCAGGGATCAAAATATCTTAAATATGTATTTTTTTTTTAGTTTTGGTCACCTATTGAGCATACTAGACTATTCAAAAATAAAGAAAAAATCCAATATTTTCCAGTTTTGGAAAATCATATGTATCATATTTGATACAATGCCAATCCCTCGACATACTATTTAGAAGAAAAATGTGGGTTTTAATAAAAATAAAACATGTAATGCAGCAGAAATCATCATTTATTGCTAATTAAACCCAATCTAAAGCATCAGATAACTATTACACCTGTAAATATAAATTATATCTACGAATACCTGAACACATTCATGGAAGAAAAATTTGATCCCGTAAAGTTACAAAAAAGTCGCCAACAAAAAGTTGTGTAAAATAGGAAAAGTAAACAAATAATTAACAAGTAAAAAAAAAATATACTTAGGAAGCATTTTTTGCCATAAACATATTTTTCCGCGCTACAGGCTACGGCGTAGTAAACCTATTTTGATGACAACTTGGCAATGTATTAAATGTAATACAATCCTTTTGATATGACTTCTGAGTTCTTGGCAATGTATCAAATATACTACATAACAGTTTCATGTAAATATTCTGTGTATTAAATGTTTTTAGATTAGACCACAATGTAAATATTTATGCCCTAACAGATAGTAAATGCATCAAAATGTAGATTATAGAAAAATATATAAGTACGTATCTAAGAAATAAGTGCCAAACTTTCAGTGACGAAATCTGTTGTTTCCGCGGCGCCATGTTGATTATTACCAATTAATTTAAAATGACACTTGTGTCGATTATTTTTTTCTATAATAAAGGAGGGTAGCTCGACATATTAATGGAAAAATATTTTATTAGATAATAAAGTGAACCTGCTAGATTTTTTAAAGTTCCACGTATCACGGGTGTTACAATGCCAAAATAAGGGTTAAGAAATCGGTTAATAGTTTGAATGGATTGGCAAGAACCAGAACAATTAATGAACAAGAATATTTTTTCTTTATTTAATGGAGTAAAAGGGGCATTGAGATTATTCCGATACCTAGATTTTTCGGTGAGTTGAGCTGAGCATAATGAAATGAACTCGAAAGTTACAAGTTGATTGTTTTCTAAAAAGAAATCCTAATTACACTTACAATTCTTTTTTAATTTTCCTCCTCAAGAAGGTCAAGGTTACTTTTTTGAACGTCCTCTTACTAAACATATAATAAGTAGATAGGTATACAAATTAAACTAACCTAATTTCTGATTCGGGAGGCCCTATCATCGACATCGAAATTTCTTTAAATTTCGCTCGTTATGGTAGTCCCTCTGATGTTTGATATCATAACAAATTAAATAGGTACCTAACTTTCCTAAATCATTGATACACTTTAACCGTATTGTTTCAATTTTCCGTATAAATTATAAGTCATTCAAGATTTACCTCCGACGTTTCGAGGACGGCGTTGCCCCGTCGCCGCCGTCAACGCCGTCCTCTTCGGACTTCGGAGGTAAATCTTAAAACTTAAATACATGAATAAATTGTGAAAGTTTAAATAAGTATAGTGTTGTTCCAAATATACTTATCTAAAGTGATAAATAACCATTTACCCGACTACCTGGCTTGTCGAAGGTCACTGTGAGATTTTCTATTGTTTGAGTCGTGTATCCTTTTCGAGTTTAATGATAAGGAATTCGTTGTTAACCCATTTCTATTAGAAAATATGTTTATTTATATTCCTCGGACCATTACGTTCACATGTTGTGATTTTAAATTTATTTGCTTAGTGTTTATTTTAGAACCTTCACCCACGTTCATTAATATATTTATTATGGGTACTGTAATATAAAAATATTTCATTAATTTATTAAAATCAGAAACATTGTAGTAGGAAGTACCTAATATAAAAAACCGGGCAAGTGCGAGTCGGACTCGCGCACGAAGGGTTCCGTACCATAATGCAAAAAAAAAAAGCAAAAAGAAAAACGGTCACCCATCCAAATACTGACCACTCCCGACGTTGCTTAACTTTGGTCAAAAATCACGTTTGTTGTATGGGAGCCCCATTTAAATCTTTATTTTATTCTGTTTTTAGTATTTGTTGTTATAGCGGCAACAGAAATACATCATCTGTGAAAATTTCAACTGTCTAGCTATCACGGTTCGTGAGATACAGCCTGGTGACAGACGGACGGACGGACGGACGGACGGACGGACGGACGGACGGACGGACGGACGGACAGCGAAGTCTTAGTAATAGGGTCCCGTTTTACCCTTTGGGTACGGAACCCTAAATACAACACGAATCCCGGAATGCCCACTGCATATCCGTATCAGCAGAATGATTGAGGTCATTAACCCCGTGTGGCACCGACTTGCCTGATAACTGATTATTTGTGACGTCCCACGGTCAAAGGTACCTTATGGCGGGTATGGAGTTATGCATACCCCAGTAATCTACAATAAATAAGCTATCGATAACACAAAAGATCAACCTTCTAGGTTGCGTAGTTACAGAGATATGATTTTTTGAAAATAATGTTGTGAAATGAGCAACTTTACGATAGAGAAGTTTTAAGTTTAGCCGCCTAAAAAACTATGTTCCTGAAGTAAGTTACATAGTTGACTACAAATAATAATACCTTATATATCTGAGATTGAAAAAATATTGCGACTTGTTCTGTAATACAAATAGAAACTTTTGATATCGACTGATTTATGTGTATACTAACCAATCTCTTGAAAATAAAGTTTTATTTCATTTTTACGATTGATTGCAATGAGCTCTCAAGATTTAAATTTTATCTATTAGAAAACGACACTGACAGACAGTTTAAGCAAAAAACAATACCGATTTAGAGGTGAAAATGTATTTTCTGACTTTTTCATATAAAATCACAAAATTGAATATTTTTACTTTTAATGTGACACACAATCAATTTTTCTGAGCACATATGAAAGAAATTCTGTCATTCAAATGAAATAAATCCTAAAACCCCAACTAAATACTATATTTAACCCCTTATGCCACTTTAAACTTACATAACAATAACAGTATTTGCTCCATACATTTACGAAAAGGTACCTTATGGAAATAAATCTAATAATACATCACTACAAAATATTAATCATATTACAGTTTATCTTTTATGAATAGAAAATATTAATTTACATTAAACTGCCCCAAATTTAATTAGTTCTTCGTCATAATAATCTTAAAAAATCGGGCAAGTGCGAGTCGGACTCGCGCACGAAGGGTTCCGTACCATATAAAAAAAAAACAAAAAAAAAGCAAAAAAAAAAACGGTCACCCATCCAAGTACTGACCACTCCCGACGTTGCTTAACTTTGGTCAAAAATCACGTTTGTTGTATGGGAGCCCCATTTAAATCTTTATTTTATTCTGTTTTTAGTATTTGTTGTTATAGCGGCAACAGAAATACATCATCTGTGAAAATTTCAACTGCCTAGCTATCACGGTTTGTGAGATACAGCCTGGTGACAGACGGACGGACGGACGGACGGACGGACAGCGAAGTCTTAGTAATAGGGTCCCGTTTTACCCTTTGGGTACGGAACCCTAAAAAGACCAATAATTTGTATGTAATGAAAAGGTACCTTGTGGTCAAGTTACATGATGAGGCATGATGATGATGGAACAGTTAGGATAAACTAATAATATTTTGGGGTTAAGATGGTATAAATCGTCTATTTCTTATCAATAATATATTTCGGTTGCTATTGAAGATAAGCGGCATTGAGGTTCAATGACCTCAGATATTCCATAAGGTAATGCGTCGGGTATTGGCATTTTTCAGCAAACCAATGGCTGATTTACTGCATGCGACCAAACCAAATGAAGATTATTCTAGTTAAGAAAGACTTGACGAGAGTAACTTTGGTATTAATAGCAATCTACTTGGATTTGTGATGTCGGTCTATGTACGGTTATAATATTTGCGAGGCGCCCCAACCAGAACTGAAATTATCAAATTAGTTTTGCAGAATGCTAATACAGTTCTCTACCAAACTTCTTTTCCCGTATTGACTAGTTTTTTTGGGAATTTTCAATCTTTTTTCCATAAGGTACCTTTTCTACTAAACTCTGAGACGACATTACTAGGCTTATAACTAACTTATAACAAAAATAAAAACAGGTAAACAAACGTTACGCATTAAGGTTTCAGATCACACAATAAAAAAAAATTGAGCATTTTTTCACCTCTTTACAAAACATTTCATATCTCCGAAACTAGAAACCCTCATAAGGTACCTTTTCCCGTGGAACGTCACATATAAGTTTCAATTTTGCTTGCAGGCGGCGAGTATAGGTATAATTTCTATACCTAAATGTGACTTTTGTGAACGAGTGAATTTTCTGTACGGTAGTACTATTAGTTATTCTGTGGTGCCGTCATGTGCCCTCCTATTCTAACCAGACTTCTTTCTAATAGGGGCGACAGGAACAGCATGCACGGTTTGAAATGAAACTGGAGTCGGTTAGTGGTGCACCGCGAAAGACCGATCCTTAGGCTTATGATACACTTGTAAGTTTTACTTACGTAAATAGGGACACAGCTATACTACAGAATGAGATATAAATATTGTTATCGCATTCTACCAAATACCTTTGTCCCTACTTACCTAAGTTAAACTTACAATTGTATCTTAGGCTTTATTGATACCTGCGACTTACGTCAAATTTAAAACATTAACTAACTATTAAGTAGGTACATACGTTGTATATTCATTCATAAAAATTATTAAGCACGTTATATGCCTGTAAATATTTGTTTTTAGAGCAAATAGGAGTAAAGTGTTTTTGAATTTTAAAATACTATGAAATAAATTGTGTTATTGCCTTTTGTACGAAAATGCAAATTTTTAACATGAAGAAAATTTTTAATAAATAAATATTATAGGGATATTCTTACACAAATTGACTAAGTCCCACGGTAAGCTCAAGAAGGCTTGTTTTGTGGGTACCTACTCAGACAACGATACATATAATATACAAATACTTAAATACATAGAAAACATACATGACTCAGGAACGACAGGAACAAATATCTGTGCTTATTATACAAATAAATACCCTTACCGGGATTCGAACCTAGGACCTTCGGCTTCATAGGCAGCGTCACTACTCACTACCCACTAGGCCAGACAGATCGTTAACCTTTATCTTTGCAGGGATCAAAATATCTTAAATATGTATTTTTTTTTTAGTTTTGGTCACCTATTGAGCATACTAGACTATTCAAAAATAAAGAAAAAATCCAATATTTTCCAGTTTTGGAAAATCATATGTATCATATTTGATACAATGCCAATCCCTCGACATACTATTTAGAAGAAAAATGTGGGTTTTAATAAAAATAAAACATGTAATGCAGCAGAAATCATCATTTATTGCTAATTAAACCCAATCTAAAGCATCAGATAACTATTACACCTGTAAATATAAATTATATCTACGAATACCTGAACACATTCATGGAAGAAAAATTTGATCCCGTAAAGTTACAAAAAAGTCGCCAACAAAAAGTTGTGTAAAATAGGAAAAGTAAACAAATAATTAACAAGTAAAAAAAAAATATACTTAGGAAGCATTTTTTGCCATAAACATATTTTTCCGCGCTACAGGCTACGGCGTAGTAAACCTATTTTGATGACAACTTGGCAATGTATTAAATGTAATACAATCCTTTTGATATGACTTCTGAGTTCTTGGCAATGTATCAAATATACTACATAACAGTTTCATGTAAATATTCTGTGTATTAAATGTTTTTAGATTAGACCACAATGTAAATATTTATGCCCTAACAGATAGTAAATGCATCAAAATGTAGATTATAGAAAAATATATAAGTACGTATCTAAGAAATAAGTGCCAAACTTTCAGTGACGAAATCTGTTGTTTCCGCGGCGCCATGTTGATTATTACCAATTAATTTAAAATGACACTTGTGTCGATTATTTTTTTCTATAATAAAGGAGGGTAGCTCGACATATTAATGGAAAAATATTTTATTAGATAATAAAGTGAACCTGCTAGATTTTTTAAAGTTCCACGTATCACGGGTGTTACAATGCCAAAATAAGGGTTAAGAAATCGGTTAATAGTTTGAATGGATTGGCAAGAACCAGAACAATTAATGAACAAGAATATTTTTTCTTTATTTAATGGAGTAAAAGGGGCATTGAGATTATTCCGATACCTAGATTTTTCGGTGAGTTGAGCTGAGCATAATGAAATGAACTCGAAAGTTACAAGTTGATTGTTTTCTAAAAAGAAATCCTAATTACACTTACAATTCTTTTTTAATTTTCCTCCTCAAGAAGGTCAAGGTTACTTTTTTGAACGTCCTCTTACTAAACATATAATAAGTAGATAGGTATACAAATTAAACTAACCTAATTTCTGATTCGGGAGGCCCTATCATCGACATCGAAATTTCTTTAAATTTCGCTCGTTATGGTAGTCCCTCTGATGTTTGATATCATAACAAATTAAATAGGTACCTAACTTTCCTAAATCATTGATACACTTTAACCGTATTGTTTCAATTTTCCGTATAAATTATAAGTCATTCAAGATTTACCTCCGACGTTTCGAGGACGGCGTTGCCCCGTCGCCGCCGTCAACGCCGTCCTCTTCGGACTTCGGAGGTAAATCTTAAAACTTAAATACATGAATAAATTGTGAAAGTTTAAATAAGTATAGTGTTGTTCCAAATATACTTATCTAAAGTGATAAATAACCATTTACCCGACTACCTGGCTTGTCGAAGGTCACTGTGAGATTTTCTATTGTTTGAGTCGTGTATCCTTTTCGAGTTTAATGATAAGGAATTCGTTGTTAACCCATTTCTATTAGAAAATATGTTTATTTATATTCCTCGGACCATTACGTTCACATGTTGTGATTTTAAATTTATTTGCTTAGTGTTTATTTTAGAACCTTCACCCACGTTCATTAATATATTTATTATGGGTACTGTAATATAAAAATATTTCATTAATTTATTAAAATCAGAAACATTGTAGTAGGAAGTACCTAATATAAAAAACCGGGCAAGTGCGAGTCGGACTCGCGCACGAAGGGTTCCGTACCATAATGCAAAAAAAAAAAGCAAAAAGAAAAACGGTCACCCATCCAAATACTGACCACTCCCGACGTTGCTTAACTTTGGTCAAAAATCACGTTTGTTGTATGGGAGCCCCATTTAAATCTTTATTTTATTCTGTTTTTAGTATTTGTTGTTATAGCGGCAACAGAAATACATCATCTGTGAAAATTTCAACTGTCTAGCTATCACGGTTCGTGAGATACAGCCTGGTGACAGACGGACGGACGGACGGACGGACGGACGGACGGACGGACGGACGGACGGACGGACAGCGAAGTCTTAGTAATAGGGTCCCGTTTTACCCTTTGGGTACGGAACCCTAAATACAACACGAATCCCGGAATGCCCACTGCATATCCGTATCAGCAGAATGATTGAGGTCATTAACCCCGTGTGGCACCGACTTGCCTGATAACTGATTATTTGTGACGTCCCACGGTCAAAGGTACCTTATGGCGGGTATGGAGTTATGCATACCCCAGTAATCTACAATAAATAAGCTATCGATAACACAAAAGATCAACCTTCTAGGTTGCGTAGTTACAGAGATATGATTTTTTGAAAATAATGTTGTGAAATGAGCAACTTTACGATAGAGAAGTTTTAAGTTTAGCCGCCTAAAAAACTATGTTCCTGAAGTAAGTTACATAGTTGACTACAAATAATAATACCTTATATATCTGAGATTGAAAAAATATTGCGACTTGTTCTGTAATACAAATAGAAACTTTTGATATCGACTGATTTATGTGTATACTAACCAATCTCTTGAAAATAAAGTTTTATTTCATTTTTACGATTGATTGCAATGAGCTCTCAAGATTTAAATTTTATCTATTAGAAAACGACACTGACAGACAGTTTAAGCAAAAAACAATACCGATTTAGAGGTGAAAATGTATTTTCTGACTTTTTCATATAAAATCACAAAATTGAATATTTTTACTTTTAATGTGACACACAATCAATTTTTCTGAGCACATATGAAAGAAATTCTGTCATTCAAATGAAATAAATCCTAAAACCCCAACTAAATACTATATTTAACCCCTTATGCCACTTTAAACTTACATAACAATAACAGTATTTGCTCCATACATTTACGAAAAGGTACCTTATGGAAATAAATCTAATAATACATCACTACAAAATATTAATCATATTACAGTTTATCTTTTATGAATAGAAAATATTAATTTACATTAAACTGCCCCAAATTTAATTAGTTCTTCGTCATAATAATCTTAAAAAATCGGGCAAGTGCGAGTCGGACTCGCGCACGAAGGGTTCCGTACCATATAAAAAAAAAACAAAAAAAAAGCAAAAAAAAAAACGGTCACCCATCCAAGTACTGACCACTCCCGACGTTGCTTAACTTTGGTCAAAAATCACGTTTGTTGTATGGGAGCCCCATTTAAATCTTTATTTTATTCTGTTTTTAGTATTTGTTGTTATAGCGGCAACAGAAATACATCATCTGTGAAAATTTCAACTGCCTAGCTATCACGGTTTGTGAGATACAGCCTGGTGACAGACGGACGGACGGACGGACGGACGGACAGCGAAGTCTTAGTAATAGGGTCCCGTTTTACCCTTTGGGTACGGAACCCTAAAAAGACCAATAATTTGTATGTAATGAAAAGGTACCTTGTGGTCAAGTTACATGATGAGGCATGATGATGATGGAACAGTTAGGATAAACTAATAATATTTTGGGGTTAAGATGGTATAAATCGTCTATTTCTTATCAATAATATATTTCGGTTGCTATTGAAGATAAGCGGCATTGAGGTTCAATGACCTCAGATATTCCATAAGGTAATGCGTCGGGTATTGGCATTTTTCAGCAAACCAATGGCTGATTTACTGCATGCGACCAAACCAAATGAAGATTATTCTAGTTAAGAAAGACTTGACGAGAGTAACTTTGGTATTAATAGCAATCTACTTGGATTTGTGATGTCGGTCTATGTACGGTTATAATATTTGCGAGGCGCCCCAACCAGAACTGAAATTATCAAATTAGTTTTGCAGAATGCTAATACAGTTACCAATCTACCAAACTTCTTTTCCCGTATTGACTAGTTTTTTTGGGAATTTTCAATCTTTTTTCCATAAGGTACCCTTTCTACTAAACTCTGAGACGACATTACTAGGCTTATAACTAACTTATAACAAAAATAAAAACAGGTAAACAAACATTACGCATTAAGGTTTCAGATCACACAATAAAAAAAAATTGAGCATTTTTTCACCTCTTTACAAAACATTTCATATCTCCGAAACTAGAAACCCTCATAAGGTACCTTTTCCCGTGGAACGTCATATTTCACTTGAAATTGGGATTAGGTATTAAGCGCTTATGACACTATACCCACATACTGAAACCGCAAGAGTGTGTAAACTGTCTAAGGAGACACTTCCATAGGTATTTAGGTATTTGTTGCAAGTGTTGGCCTTTCCTTTTTGACACAAAATGGTCATGGTCTTTTCTATTTGATAATAAATCTAAGACAATACCGCGTTATAATTATATATCTAGGTACCAATATAAATTTTTAATTTAATATGCGCATACTTTTTACTTACGATTTTATTTAACGAACGTTTCAAATAGTTTGTATCGGCGCAACCTTGGGCCTCTCAAGGCCATGTGCACGGCAACCAATGCAACGCTTAGCGCCCAGAATTATTTATTAAAACTGATCGTACCGTAATGCCTTGTTCTTTTTGCCCTAACGTGATGCGTAGGTACCTACTAGATAACTTCAATCCAGCATAAGAGTCGCTCTTTGATTATGCATTATTGTGTATCTCAAAGTCACAGTTATGCTGGTTTACTCGAACGCTCGTCGTGCCGAAGCAAGGTAAGCGATAAGAACATGACCTGTGATTTGTAAGGAAACTTTGACCCCGTACTAAAGTACCCAATCAAACTTCTATTTACAATACAAAAAATGTAACCAAAAAAACAAAAATGTCAAATTGATTTCATAATCGTAAATTGACTTAAAGTATGTAAATAGATTTTAATTTTGTCGCCGATGTCTGAAACGCCATCTAGTAACAATTAACCTTAAAATGAATGTGATATGTAGGTTTAGTGCGTGAAAGCTACAACAGATGTCGCAAGAGAGGTGTTTCGACGCTATTTCAACTCATGTTTGTTGTAAGAGTTTTGTTAGCTCCATGCGCCATCTAGTTTGTCACTGTGAACTAAAAAATTAGCTACAAGTATAAGATACTTAGGACGGTGCGCTTTTTTAGTATGGGATTGGGTATCTGTACTAGTATTATATGATCTGTGGTCCCAACTAATAACTAATTTAATGCTGAAAATAACCCTCTGCGCGTCATTACAGGGATGCGTGCGCAGCGTCAAATACGAGTACGTTACATTAAATTAAATTTAAATATATGTATATCGAAACTATCTCACATAAACTATTAACATTTAAGAAATAAAAAAAGGTTCATAAAGAGAAGGAAATTTCCAATAAAACTACTAAATCCCGGAACACTATTTCCATTATTTATAATTTTAACTTAACTTTACCATTTTGAAATTGTCGGCTAGACCAATAAATTTATAATAATGAATAGCTGTTGGTTTTATCCAAAAATAACATTGAAAACGAAAACAAATGGAAAATACTCACGTTTTCCGCAATGTTCTTTTTCTATTCTTTAATTTGATAATTTACGATGTTTTGTGTTCGTACCTACTAAATCAAGTCTCTTTATTTTTCTACATTTTTACTCGAAAATTTAACACGTAGAAATGTTTCAGGGGGCCGATTTTTGAATTTCGATCGTTCGATTTCGTCACTCGAAAATCGGTGAAAAAAGGCGAAATGCTAATTTTTGAAATACGAGCGATAGAAATTGGGAATCTCGTGGTATTGACTACTCGTTTTCAATTCTATTAGTAGAATTTAAATGCCTAGTAGTGGAGATATTATTGAACGAAATATACGAAATCGAGCGGTCGAATTTCAAAAATCGGCCCCCTGCGCCATGTTTTGTTCGTACTTCGTACTCCGTACAAAGTTAAGTTTAGTTTTAGTTAAATATAAGTCGAGTTTATAAAGTAACAACGATAGATATTTTTCGCATATACTTATACTTATAATTTGAAATAAGCTTCTGGGGTATAGCAGCATCCATTTCGGCTGATTATATCTCATTTTTGTATAAAACTGCGATATCCATTATCCATATAAAGTGGTTTAGCAGGTATGATATTTACATACTACCTTATACTATATAATCTTTACCTAGTGAGTATGCAAATAAACAAAATGTCCAAAATTTACATATAAATTATGTTCGTAGTAGCGAAGGAATACAAAAAAAAAGATATATGTACTTGTATAATATATACTATGCGCAGCGCTGCCATGGTCAACTCTTGATCATAACATACCTACGATAACTGTATTCATTTTTTGTACTTAACCTTTATTTATTTAGTTTGTCCAAGAGCTGAGATCTTCTAAATTGTTTTTTTTTTCGATAATACCTAATACTCTGCGGAGTATCAGTTCGGTAAAGTCAGGTGTAACAGAATATTATTTTATACTGTATCATCATTCTCTTGCCCTTTTCCCATTCACTTGCTGGTCGGTATTTTATACTGTATATCATACGATATTCGCCATTAAAAAACCATTGTCCGAGAAACGCATGCATTAATAACCACTCATTCATAAGCTGTACTTACATGTAACGCTGCAATTATTATTACATAACGCTTATGAAACTAGTAGCTAACAAGTCTTAAAAGCAGCAGTACCTAACCATCGGTTTTCCTTTCTTGCTAATCACAAGTTAACTAGTAGGTAAAATTACCGGCAGTTATTTTCACGGATCGTCACTCAGTCATTTGACTTCGTACGTCATGTTTCTTTGATTGCAACGTTTAGTATCCTTGCGTCTTTAAAAGCTGGCGCGCGTGTCGATAATGCCGGCTGAACATTGATACGTTCGGAAATTTAAAAAGTTTTACGAGAGCACAAGTTACGAGATAGTTCCGTTAGAACCTGAGATTTGAGGCAGATGGCCAATAATCTAGTCTAATAATTACAATTAGGTATTAAACTTAATTAATATTTTGCTGACTGTTATTAACAAACATAAAACAAGCGTTTATGAGTGATTATCGGGTTATAAAATATCTTAAGTGAATATAAAGAAGACGTTTAAGTGATTCGTGTTTAAAAAACTTAACAAAAATGTCAAACGTTCCATTGGTTCGTAAAGCGATCGCTGGCGCCGCTCGACATTCGTCAATCCCTACCAATGAAAACAACCCCTTAGTGCTCCAGCCTGCGCAGGAGAGCCAATGGACCCCCGCGGCTCTAGAAAGGGCTGGATCTACCCTAAAGGCTCTCAATCGAATGGCCAAGCGTCCGCCCGTGCATATACTGTTTGAAGATATTAACTATACCGTGAGCTCACAAAAAGGTAAGTTAAGTTTTAATGTCAAAACATTGGAAATGTCTTTTCGTTCGCTCCAGTATAGGGTCCGATTTCACGAAAAAGTGCGATCCCCTTATATCTCGGAAAGTTGTGAAGATATGATATTAAAAAAAGGCTCAAAAGACGCATAATCACGAGAGCTAGAGGTGCAAAAATAATTATTCGAGAAAGTCAAAAACGAAAAAAGTTATGGTCGAAATAGTGAAAATAAAATTCAATTTTTTCCGAATTTTTGATTTTGGTGCTCGATAATTTGGAAACGAAGAATGATATCAAAAATTTGAGAAAAATGGCTCTGGACAATTTAGTCAGCTACAATTTGAGCCTAAAACAAAGACGATTGGGTTAAGGGTTTGCCCTGTAGCCTAACCTTAAAATAGTCAAAAAGTCAGAACGACATTTTTCACATGACATTTATGACTTCATGTTTCGCAGAGTTCGTTATCGGTGTTTTTTGTGAATTATCGGGATTATCACGGCAGAATAACACTTGCACTGCGTGGGCTATCGAAATCGCTGCAGATTTTTCTTGGTCTAACTCTATCTATCCTGTTTGAGATGGGCGTAGATAACGTGTTCACTATTCGACAATCTATGCATTCTTGTGGTGGTGGAAATAGAAATAGAGATAGAGATAGAGGTAGAGGTAGAGGTAGAGGTAGAGGTAGAGGTAGAGGTAGAGGTAGAGGTAGAGGTAGAGGTAGAGGTAGAGGTAGAGGTAGAGGTAGAGGTAGAGGTAGAGGTAGAGGTAGAGGTAGAGGTAGAGGTAGATGTAGAGATAGAATTAGAAATAATTTTATTCGTGAGTTTCTCTGTATAAGTTTTATTTTGTGTATGTGACACAAAATAAAACTTATACAGAGAAACATAAAAAAGAGAAGGTGCCACGAAATGGTCTCACCTCAGCATGTTGCTGGCGGCTGCTAGCAGGTAGCTGATGCTGAACCCTGGCAGTACCTAGTGGAGCTCGGGTTTAATACAACATAAGCACACGCTGTTTTGGTCATCGGACTCGTCTCGATGAGCACTTAGGAGAGTAGTACCCAAGATAGAGCTAATGCTGAACCCTGGCTGTACCGAAAGGAACTCAGGTTTGTTGCAACATAGGCACACGCTGTTTTGGTCATCCGACTCGTCTTGATGAGCACTTAGGAGAGTAGTACCCAAGATAGAGCTGATGCTGAACCCTGGTTGTACCTAGCGCAACTCAGGTTTGGTGCAACATAGATAAACGCTGTTATGGTCATCTCTCGTCGCGTCAAACTGCTGTCAAGAAAATTTCATATGTTGCAGCAAATGGGCCGCTGCCGATCAAGACTCGAGTGACGATAACGGCGATGTGGATACCACTTCTCGAGTTGACTACGGATTTGCCGTGTAATAATTTTCTTGTACTTTGAACATTAATATATCCTGCTTATTAATCGAAAAATGAAATATGTACCTATACTTATGCGCCACGGCGACAATTATTCAAACTTCGAATTTCGATACGCGTGTGGAAATTTTGCAATTTGTTTGTTCACATGCGTTATGTCCAGGATACTTATGTTAATCTAAGAATAAAATAATTATCATTCAACGTTGTAGTTTTATTTTGTAACTTTTTCCTTATCCAGACTTTCTCGTCGCTCAGCGACAATATTTTTTCGAATTCCGTAGATTCATTTCCAATGTGCTCGATAGTCGTGTGAGGCACGAAATCTGTGACTTCTTTTTCGATATCTTCAAATCGAGGGTATTTATTACACATCTATGAAGTACTTTATCGTCATTAGGTCTGGTAGTATTTAATAAAGTTTATAAAGATTACGATTGCTTTCAGTTTTAAAAGTAAATCATTCAATTGTATACTTAAGTAATTTAATAACCACGGTTGTATTTGGCTCACCGAATCATTTTATTAAATTACTACTAGTAAGGAAGGTGACTGAGGTGAGCTGAAATGGCATGTGTGTCTAATGTATAATAAGATAATAACATTGTAATTTAGTTGATTTACTTTGGTTTCATTATACCCTACAAAAAATAGGCAAATACCTTTATTTGCTCTTCGGTGTAATAGTGTACAATGTATAATTAAGTAAATTTTAATAAATTATTGTAATCGGTTAACGGAATGCTTTACTACACATCCCGTACCCTTCTTTTATTTTAGAGGGGGCGTAAAGCCAGGATATTAATACAAAAGATATGCATTCCCAGCTTGCCAGCCTAAATATACTTGATTAACTAAGTATATTTTAGTTTAGTCAATAAAATATGTGTGGAAAGACTGGAAATAACATTTCATTGGTATTTTATTCATAATGAGGACGGTTTAAACGCATTGTTACGGCGGCGGAAGACGTCAATTTCAGACGTAATAAACCCGTTCCGGTCCGCGCTCGCTGAAATTATTTGCGTTACAAGTATACAACATAATATTTATTTCTATTATCGCGAGTTGTCGTAGCTATCATGAAATAGTACATTACGATACAAGTGTGAAAAGTAGGAAATTCGCAACGAATGGCGATAAATTGAAATACGACCAAAGGGAGGGATTTAAATCGACACGAGTTGCGAATTACCTTTTGGCACGTGTATTGTACGTTTTACAGTACATATGGCCCTTTAAATTTTTGCCATAGGCACGTATTGTCCTTAATACTGCCCTAGGGCGGTAAAGTAGCATCATATGTACTGTAAAAGATATTCAAAGTTGCTCAAAAAGTGGTACTTTACGTGGCTGTTTAGCGTTCGCAAAATATTTTTTTTGGAAACTAGCATTTTACGGTTCCAGTTTATCCATATGTCCACATTGATTACATACAAAACACATTATTACACGATATAAAATTACTTTTTACTTCCTTCCTTCCTTATTTATAGGTACGTAAAATGATGTATAAGACAATATTTCTCTAAAAAAGTTTTTGCTTTTTTGGCTGAATTTGACTATTATTACACAGTGCGTGTCGTAAACGGAAAAAAAAGTAATCGAGTTTTGACCTAAATAAGCATGCAACGATTTTGATAGCATACGCAGTGCAAGTGTTCAGTTATTTTACTTCCTTGTTAGTTAGACCAAGATAAGTCTGCAACGATTTTGATAGCATACGCAGTGCAAGTGTTATTTTAATCTATGAAATTATGACTCGATTATGATTATGACTGCCTTGAAATATCGGGAGTTCGAAAACAATTACAAAAGGTAATGATGGTCCATATCCCTGTCGATATAAGTCTAGTGAAACGAATCGCCAATCATTTAAAAACTGTGTTTGATGCATTTCTTGAGAAACCTAAATACAATTAATAAAATACCAAGTGACTAGTTTTATTGATAAATGTTATCATTGATTTGATATTTATGATTAAGCTGCGACGTGATTTTAATTTTCTTCAAGCATATCTGTTTTTCCCTAAGCATCTCAAGAATTGTTATTCCAATTAATCATATTTATTCTATTGTTTACAAATTAGACCTTGTTACAATAATAATAATGGTTACCAGTAGTCAGTTGTTATTCGTGCCTACATTAACTCAAATACCGGTTATCTCCACAGGCTTACTACCTGCATCCTTTCGGCATTGACACTATTTTTATATTCAGAGGTTACGTTAAGAAAGTGTTAAATTATACGGAAATATATAAATTATAATTAATTTAATGTAGTTTATCACACATGTCAATCATTGGTGCTGTGCCCTAACAGGGTATCATATACTGACTATAATTTTATTTAACATCTGTATGTAATGGACATGATTGCAATAAATAAATGAAATTAAATGAAATGGTCATAAGGGAATTAGGTATCGCTGGGGCAGTAGGACAGTGTAAAATTATGTACCTGCTTTTGATGTATGAGCGAGCTCATCGCCAAGAAACTGTTTGGAAAATATTTGTATTGTGGTACGCATATTTTTTATTCCCATGTTACTATAAATAAAAAAACGGATACTTATATTATATAGATAAATTATATTTCATACAGTAGATAACGTCATAAAGTCAACATTATAATAAATATTAAAATCTGGTATCTTACGTCATATATCCGAAGGACACGAATCCAGTAAAACACCTTTTCTCAGCAATACAAGAGACAAACAAAATTGTACGCAATAAATTTGGATCACAATTATGGTTTTATTTATACTATTTTTTTCCTACTTAATCAAACATTTAACTGCATGTTTCGTAATGATTTAGATTTAGATTTATTTATTTCATAATATGAAATTACGATATAAATTATTTTACACTAATCTATACGAATTTATATTATGATCGTCAAGTAGGAAAATAACAATTGATTATAATTATACAAATGTCAAACAATACACAATTTAAAAACCAATAAGCAATCAATTAATTAACTAAATTTTTTTAACAATGTCAAATAATATAAAATGAAAAAACAATGTCAATACAGTAAGCATGGATATTATTATCTCATAACTCATAATGATCGACAATAAAAATAAAAATGCAATACATGTCATTTCCATATATTCATTTACAGAATATAATGGATTATGGAATAAAAAGAGGCTCAAAATGTTTGTCAATATCGAGTAATTGGCTCTATCTGACTTTACTTGCACAATAATATCTATAGTTACATACAAGACAGTATAATACTTACTAATGTAAATAGATTATCTTACTATAAACCCTAAAAACTACATAAATACATACATAGATATACTTATTTTATACATATATAAACAATTTAATATTAAGTGGAATACCCATAACAAAACAGATACATAGTTTTTAGTCAATTGTATGAAAGAAAAGGGTGTAAGATATTATACATTTTATAACTCGGCAATTTTTACCAAATTAACCAACAATACGTTAATTTATAAGTAAAAGCCAAACTGGTCTAATCAATACCTGTCACTCTTCGTTCTAAGTCAAAAGTGATAAACTTCAATGTTTCCTTATAACGGTAAATAATACCTAGTCCAGCGGGAAAACTCTTAAAGTAAAAAAGGTCACTTACAAGAAAAAATATATTTCATAAAAATATTCTAACACGCTCAAAAATTCATTCTCACTTTGACGAAAGTGCCTAACCATAAAGCACACTCGTCATAAAAGTCCGTTAGTACAAGTGTCAAGTGAGCTTCGTATAACGAAGCCGACAGCCGCAGAGCGCTTCGCTGTTTGCGAGGCCACTACGCGTTTTGAGGGCTACACTAGATAACGAAAAATATAAAAGCGTATTCAAAAACTGCATTTAATTACAACGTTAATAAAATATAAAAAGTAGGAAATTCGCAACGAGTGGTGATAAATTAAAACACGACCGCACGGTGCGGTAATTACCACTTAAAAAGCCATAATGTGCTGTAAAAAATCTTGTTCGATACACGTTAGCATGACTTGTTAGCGATGACTTTATATTATTCATAATTGACAAGCCTATAAGAGCAAAATAATTAACTAAAATAAATTTTATAAATTATAACTGTCAATGTATAGGTGTATGTATTTTATATTGCATAAGGAATAAATAATAAAATGTGTATAAAGTTTCTGTTGACACATACAGCTACGAACCGCAAAAAAAGTCAGGTCAACGAAGTTCCGTTTCGTGAGTGTTCTATTTCCGCTCTGAGGGACATAATATAAGTAACAAATCAACTTTGATAAACTTTTCTGAATTTTCCTGTAAAAAAAAGAGGTTAAAATGCTTTGAATGATTTGATGTTAATATTATTATTATATCTACGAGAAAACTGATATCAGCGTTCTTAGGAAAATCCCTTAGGAGGGTTTAATTAACAATAAAATCTTGCGATATATTGATATATATCGCAATAACCATATAACTAAATTAATAATAACGAAGTCAATGCAAATAAGTAAAATGACTCGAAATAAATCAAAAATACCGTAATAGCTTTAGTCGCAGGTGTATGCTAGTATGCAGTATATACATATTATACTTAGGAATTGTTACGAAAAATTCATCGTGATCGGAAACGAGTACGCACTTATTTATGGAGTACCGATCAAATTTTTGGCACGACCAGGGGGCCGATTTTTGAATTTCGATCGCTCGATTTCGTCATTCGAAAATCGGTCGAAAACGGCAAAATGCTAATTTTTGAAATACGAGCGATAGAAATTGCGAATCGAGTGTATTGACCACTCGTTTTCAATTCTATTAGTATAATTTAAATGCCTAGTATTGGAGATATTATTGAACGAAATACACGAAATCGAGTGGTCGAAATTCAAAAATCGGCCTCCAGCTTTATTAACTATAAGGGATCTGTGGTAACAATCAACGGCATTTTGAGTACCATGGAACGGATAATAATTATGGCACATGATTTTCCTCTGCATAAAGGATGACTCACGCTAGACCGGGCCGTGGCCGGGCCGAGACCGGGCCGGAGCTTCCGGCGCTTCGTTTTCTATGGAAAGCACCACGTGATCACCGATCAGACGTCATAGAAAATGACATGTCGGATGCCGCGGCTCAGACCCGGCCCGATAGAGCATGAGTCATCCTTATATTACTGTCATATTCATCTTATATTTTTTAGTACCTATAGCTTTTTTATTACTTACTTAATTTTACAGCGCATTGGCGCCCCTTAGCTGTAATGCTGTAAAATTTTATTTCAATAAATAAATAAATAATTAATAAATAATAATTAAAATAAATAATTAAATGAAAACATGGCCAAAGAGAAGCCCATCAGGTTTCGAGTGTCATTGAATGGGAACAACTTTAGTTTTAGAGGGCCACACATAACTAATGAATAAAGTTTGCCCATCCAACACCCTTAGCTCGAGTGTTTGAGTTTCCAACATGGGCCCTAGCGGTTATCCAAAGCACGTAGTTATTTTGTGCATAGTCATAATGGAAGGATTCATTATTTTTACCTATACACAAAATTAATATTACTTAAATGGCTTAAATTCTAAACTACCGAAATTCGAATATTATTGTGAAAATTTTAATATATATGCGACATCGAGAACTATGACACCGTGACAGAGTATACATACACTTTAGACATAAGGTCAGATGGGGTGAGATAAACACTGGGACAAGAGTAACACTTGTTGGGAATCCTCATACTGTTTCTCTTGCCCCAAGTAAATTAAACTATGATTGTCTTTACCTCATCTGACCTTAATAATATATTATTAGTCCCGCGAAACATATGAAATCCTTTAAAGGCGTGCTCTTAAAGTTTAAAGAGGCTACTAAACATGATGTTAATATTTCAAGTGGTAATTAAAAAGTATAACTAAATAAACATACTTTGTTAAAACAACTAATGATTTCCCACCGGCAAGGGCACATCAGACATGCTAACGATAGTTGCCAAGGCAAAGGTCGATATGTTTGATATATAAACAACTAATAATGCATATATTAGCAGTTGATTCAACGACCTTAATGATACGAGAATTTATAATACACTTTTAAGGGCACAAGATGCTATGTGTTGGTCCTGTTTTGAATTTGGTAATTTACTCAATGCCTTTATTTTTAGGTAAGCCAGCTCGCGTATCTTTTTATTTTGATTTGGTGCAATTTCAAAATGACTGAATTACCTATATAAAAAGGCACAGTCACTAGTGCAAGATCTTGGGATTAGGTTGCCGAGCGGACTCCAAGCTCCTTACGCTAGGACGATGATGAGTCAATAGATAACAAACCTATCAGATTAAAACGTATCTACGTACTAAAATAGGCATAAATATGTACATCATTCGAATTTTCCATAATACATAAGTAACTTACTTTCACAGCTTTAGCTAAGTTTCACAAGTATATACATACCTACGAAAAATTTGATGGGCTTATTACGGTTAACCGTGGTATCCTCTCTATGCCAACACAAAATGCAAACCCATGACAACAGTTATTCAAGAGAATAATTTCCTCTATAGTACTAAAACGACGCAATTTTATAACAAATGAGGATTCATAAATTTCTAATTTCCGTCTCGTTAATGATTTTCGTTTCAAAAACGCATTAAACTGGTTACACCATTACCGCTAACGACTTTTTAAGCAATCTTTCTAAAACGTAAATTGTTAGCTCCATTTGAAGTGGAGTTGAAAAACCGCAGGCCCTCGTGCCATTTCATCATTAAGTAGAACGGGGTGTTGCAACGGGACATTCTTGCATAAAAACCGGGCAAGTGCGAGTCGGACTCGCGCACGAAGGGTTCCGTACCATAATGCAAAAAACGGCAAAAAAAAAACGGTCACCCATCCAAGTACTGACCTCGCCCGACGTTGCTTAACTTCGGTTAAAAGTCACGTTTGTTGTATGGGAGCCGCACTTAAATCTTTATTTTATTCTGTTTTTAGTATTTGTTGTTATAGCGGCAACAGCCTGGTGACAGACGGACGGACGGACAGCGGAGTCTTAGTGATAGGGTCCCGTTTTACCCTTTGGGTACGGAGCCCTAAAAAAGTAAACCCTTAGAAGTAGGAATAAGTATCAATTTGGTACCAAAGGGGTTTAAATGAAAACTCTCCAAGCAAATCATTAATTTATATTCCGAAAGTATTGTTACTCGTACAGAATCGCAATTGTTGAACAAAATTATAATTTTAATTTACATTTTTTAATACTACGTCGTTGGCAAACAAGCATACGGCTCCGCTACCTCGTTGAGCTCTTCTTCTTCTTCTTAATGTGATATTCATATATTATAAAAACAATATGCAAATGTGGTTAATTATTTATATATGTATATCGATCGATCCCACTCGGTCAATTGTATATAACCATATGCTGTCGTGAAATATGGATATAAAATGCAACTAAATGAAAATTATATTAATAAAAACTTTTACAAAAAAAAAGAAAACCGACTTCAAAAAGGATGAAATAAAATATTATCCGTTTTTAAGTATCTGCGTTACCAACTGATATGTTTGAAGTCGGTGCCAAGCCAAATTTGAAGCATACCATGATTTTAGGGTGACTCGATACGAATGTACGTGTAAGAATGTATGTGTGTATGTACGTTGGATTACCTACCTTACACCACACGACAGCAATGATCATACTTTCTGTAGATACCTAAGAATACACCGTCAAGCCACCTTGGCGCAGTCCGTACCATGTTTGTCGGTACTAGTATAAAACCAATGCAATTGCCGATATGTTTTTAAAGAGCAATTTTTACAAATTTTCGAACTGTCCATATTACTCTGGTGTGGGATTGGGACTGAGTTATTTCTCGCCTCTTATCCAGAAAACTTGATTTCAAAATATAAAACAATCCAAGAACCATCTACAGGGCTTTAACTTTTTACCTGCATGGCAAATTTCACCAGTTTACATGGCAGTTGTTTAGCCGAAAAGGTGACAAAGAGACAGACAGAATTACTTTCACCATTATAATATTAGTAAAGTTGTAATGTGAATTATAGACATAAACCTGATTATTTTTGACCGGTATTGTTACTATTTGTCGTGGCACCGACTTCAAACATATCAGTTGGTAACGCATATACTTAAAAACGGATAATATTTTATTTCATCCTTTTTGAAGTCGGTTTTCTTTTTTTTTGTAAAAGTTTTTATTTTTCAATTTTTAGTTTTAAGGCATTGTTATAAGCTTATGAGTAACGTGTGACGCATGAATGAAAAGCATAATAATGCGTATCACTAAATTCGAAATTATTCCTGTCACTACACAAACACAAAATCCATCCTCCGCCCCGCCACTGACCCAATCCCTCAACCCCCCAATCCCTCAACCCCCCGATCACTCAACCCCTGATCACGGAACCCCTCGACCCTGAACCACCAACCTTTCAACCGCCATTTCCCGACTCCTCAGTAGCCTTACCATAAGTCTTACACTGACATATTCGCTAGCGTGTGCGTAACTTACTTTCTATGCGTCGTGCTGGCATCCTATTAGTGCGAACGAGATAGTTACGATGATGTTCGCGAATATGTAGTAGTGTCAAACTCTTGGTAGGGCTACAGTTGTACTTCATCAAATTGGTGATTTTCGGGAGGAAATGCTTAAGTTACTATAGAAAACAACGATGTCGCCATACTCGTGCCTTTAAAAATTGAGGAGTTCCCTCATTTCCTTATGAATTCCGTCATCAGATTAGAACCAACAATGTTATGGGAACACCTTAGAGGTAACTTCGTTCAAACGAAAAAAGAATTACTCAAATCGGACCACGGATTTCAGAGTAATCTACATTTATAAAATCATCATTATTATCATCAACAATCATCATCATCAGGTCCACTCTATCAAATTAGTGATTTTCAAGAGGGAATGCTTGATTTGCTCAAGACAATACCCAAATTACCATACATGTGCCTTTAACAATTGAGGAGTTCCCTCAATTCTTCATGGATCCCATCATCAGAACAGCACCATATTAATGTGGGACCACCTTGGAAGTACCTTCTTTCGAACAAAAAAAGAATTGCTCAAATCGGACCACGGGTCTTGGAGTAATCGCTGAACGTCCTACATTTTAAGAAATCGTCATGATTATCATCAAAACAATCATCATCATCAGGTCCACTTCATCAAATTGGTGCTTTTCGAGAGAAAATGCTCGAGTTGCTTAAGAAAACACCCAAATCACCATACATGTGCTTTGAAAAATTGAGGAGTTCCCTCAATTCCTCATGGATCCCATCATCAGAACAGCCACAACCGAATACAGAACCTCCTCCTACTATGAAATTGAAGTCGGTTAAAAATAACACCATTACCGCTCAGCAATAGCATTCGGTACAAGTTTTACAAATGTTGGTGGTGCTGAGAATCATTCTCCGCGAGGATGGGCGCGCGTTCACGAATTTGTCACGGCCCAGCGCAACCGCAGAGACCGCTGGATCAGTCAGTTGCTACTAAGGACTGTATCGTTTATTATGAATACAAATTTACTTAGCCGTTATTTCTGGTATTATATTTTTATTAAAAAATTACACATATAGTTTAATTAGTGCTTTAATAATAAGTAACATTTCGTCCTGGGAGATCACGTAAAGCATATGGTTTGGACAATATTTACCCAATCCTCCCGAGTAACTACAACGATTTTGGACAAATACTACAAGAAAATTTACGGTTTGCGAACAAGACGAGACATTACACAAAAAAAATCGTACTATGTAAACAGCAATTACATATGATTCGTAAAGCGAAACATCCGGGCATAGTCTAATCATTTCTTTTAGTTGGAAAAAAAGTTTTGGATCTGTGCTTGGTGGCCTTTTAGAGAATATGGCATGTTACTTACGACAATCCCGACTTTGGTATACAATTTTAACCATCATGGAGCGTTTCTATCGACCTGTTCCAGCCATGGTTCAACGCCATGAATGTCCGTTAGGCTTTGGATTTCGGTAGATTCTTTTAGCTGTTTCCCTCATTTCGCTGGCGTCAGAAATTGACGGGAATCCAAAATGTTGCATAATAATATATACGCGTCGACTTGAGAACCTCCTCCGTTTTTTTCGTCGGTTGAAAAGTCGTTTTCATGTAAAGATAAAAATTCACCACATTTATTCTGTGGATGTTCAATTGAGCAATCATGAAAAGGACACTTTAGATGGCATATTTTGGCAGCATATTAACCTTTTGTTTCTTTAAATCGTACCAAGGAATCGGTGAAATAGTCTCAAATTAAGCTCGATAGGCTTGTCCAAATTACATTTGCTAGACGGTATTAAAATCATCATAAAGTCCCTAAAATAAAATAAATGTAAAACCTTCTTATATCAGATATGGCTTAAAAATACCCCCAGATTATATCTTAAGAACATAGTAATACAAAATAATACACACGTCAACAGATAGACCAGGTTTTATCTGTATTTATAATAAAAGATACAGTCCTTAATGTCGCTCGGCTTCTAGTACCTACAAGCCTACGAGCGATTAACGGCATTATTTCGACATTAAAATTATCAGGATTTAATTTTACCATTTATCCCTTAAATGTTCATTGTAAGATGCAGCCTAGGTACTGCCTACATAACAAAAACATCTTTTTAACGTTTTTACACGAAATGGAGGATTTTTTAAATCATAATAATTTTTAGTACAATGAATGTGATTTAGGCGGCCTTTGATAGTTTTTATAAAAAAATAGTAGGTAGGTACAAATAGTAACACTCCTAACTATACATCGATGGACCTTATTACAAAAGGCATAAAGTCCACCGATGTACAGTTAGATAACAGTGTGAGCGATGGTACAGTATATTATTCGTAATAAAAGTTATCATAATGCGGCGGACTATAGAAAACGGAAGAGCGGAAGAATAATTATTATGCTTCTCTTAACACATTATTTACCATAGCAAGAAAATAAAAAACAAGTACTTCATTTAAAAAATGGCCGAACATGAGGCAGAATGGCGCCCCAAGGGTCACGCACACGACCGTACGGCCATACATTTTTTTAACTTATTTCGTTAGATCGAGTGATGCTTGACCTTCTTAAAGTTTTCCTCAAATCTTTAGATTAACCTGTAAGTGAAGAATTATATTGATGATATAAGTAAGTAAGCGAATATTCTTTATTGCACCAATAATTATACATTTTACATACATGTAAAACTACAAAGATATTTTAACGGAAAAATAGAACCCGGTAACAACAGGCGGTCTTATCGCTAAAAAGCGATCTCTTCCAGACAACCTTTGGGTAGCAGGAAATGTAGAACTCAAACAAAAGTCAACAGGTAGTGCACGGAGCGAAATATGGAGACTATTAAACACAAACACACATATTACATACTACTTATATTAGTATTACAACAAAACCTAATACACAAATAAATATACAATATACATAATATATACTTATACTTACATATATACAATATATAAAATGGCAACTTAAGGCAGAGATAAAAAGTATACTTTCAGCTGATTTTTGAAAATGGGGAGAGATTTAGCTAATCTTAATTCTACTGGCAAAGCATTCCACAACCGAACAACCCGTGCAGCAGATTTACGTGTGTGTGTAAAGATTACTAGAATTATTTATAGTAGTACCTATTATTTAATAATGTGCGGTAACACATAACGTTAACGTTATCATAACACCAAATACCATTAAATTAATTTAATAGACTTACGTTACCAGTTTCGTGACGTTAGAGGTCGAAAACCAGTTTTAAGTAGGTACATAGTTCGACTACCGACGGCGATAATCCTACATTCCATACAAATGCCGCAAATTCCCTATCCCTTTATGCTCAACAATTAATATTAGTCATCATTTGATTATCGTCGTAGATTAGAGCCAGATTAGCAATATGTCTGGTGGCTGATGTCTTTCCTGCGGCCATCATAAAATAGATGGACTTTAATTTTATTACATTATATACTCGTACATGTAAGACGCCCGTTTCCCTAAACACTTGACGCAAATGGTCCATTAAGTTTTTAAATCATTTATATTATATTGTAATAAAAAAAATGCCTCTAAATGGATATAAAGTACAATAACATGTTTACTTACTAAAGAATTGATATTTTTACAACCTTGTAGCAAACGTTAACGTGTAAATGAAATGCCAATTAATTTTTTATTGCCCAAGGGTATTATCGAGCGACTCGTCAAGTATTTGATAACTGTGACGATGACGTTGCTACCGTATGTCTAACTTTTGTTAATGTTTACCTACACTAAAGTGGATATTGTCACCTTTCTACCGTTTCCAATAGGCCACTGGGGTCAATATTTTTTGCGTCATTTGCGTCACTAAAACCAAACTGAAGGACGAGTAGTACATAGGTAGGTTATATTATATTTGGCTACGCGCAACCATAATTGATTTATAATAATGGCATTTTAACGACATTTGTACGCAGATCAACTCGCGGGCGAAGGACGATTAATAATTATATTTATCAATATCATATAAACATAATGTTAAAATAAGATATAGGTAATACATGTAGGTATTCTCGATAAAAATAAACCTGTTCATCAATTCAACATAATTAGGTAGGTGTTATTTAAGATTAACAGATTAATACGATGTTTTAAACATTCTCATTAAGTCTACAAGGCTATAACGTAATGAAATACTACTTCTATAGAGCTCAGTGTACCTATTTTCATTTAAACAACTTCACAGAATCTCTAGTTTTATCAATAAACTTTACTTTGTCGACAAGCTACAGAGACAAAACAAACATTGAAACGCTAGTTGCAACTCAAAGCGCGAACGTTTTAACACTTTTAACAAATTCTCGATACCTATTCAGTTCAGGTGCAACGACAATGGTACGAATCACCTAAACGCCGGAAAACGTCGGCGATAGTGGCCTGCACTGCAGTGCACCTGACGTTTACTGACCGGTCGAATTAAGTTAGATTTTCAATTTCATATAACTATGTAATAATCGTTAACATTAGTTAGCTGACGAGACAGGTTGCAATACTCAAATATAGGTTAGGTTACTAGCTTTGGTATATAATATGTACAAGATTGGGGAAATAATATAAAAATGTATTTCTTAGTAAATCATATTACCGTAGTCGCATTTACCACTTCAGTAAGAACCAATCTAAACATGACGAAACTATAAGGATTCCGTTTTTCACATTTTGGCTACGGAACCCTAAAAATAGTACCGATAAACGGATTGAATGTTATGGTCGCTTCATGTTAGCTCAAGGCATAGGGTACTTGGTTTCATTAAAAGGATAGTGGACGGACGTTTCCCCATAAAACCGTAGTCCCTGATTTACTCCCTAGTGACATAAAAAAGATTTACCACCGTTGTTAGTAAGGAATGCTACCGGTATTCAATTTATTTTGCGAGAAACGGGAATTCCCGATGCTGGTATTGATTTATTTTTGTAGAAAACCACCCTAGCTATAGCCTTTCGTTGGATTTTTAAAAATATTTATTGTTGAAAAAATTAAAACCCTAAATATTTTCCAATTATAACATGTAAGTAGTTCAGACTCCCAAGGGAACTTTGAAACATAATATCTACAAGTCTGGAGTTTCAATTTATCCTAAGTAATCTGCTTATATGATTATAGTATCTACAAAATTTGTACCAATTTAGATCTCGATTTTATTATTTAGTGAGTAAAGTTGACAAAGCATATTCTTTAAAATGAGCTTCCATTTTCACATATATCTATGTTTTGTTAATATATATTTGATATATAAGGTAACATGTACGTACAAATTGATAATTTACTATGTAGGTTGTCAAAAATTGAATTAATAGCAAAAATAAAGTGAGTACGCATTCAAGGAAATAAATAAATAGGTAGGTTAGGATACAGTTTCCACAATATTGGTTCTAAAATGGTGTACCGCCTAGTTAAAGTAAATCGAGTTAAACTTAGTGCCTGGTAGCAACACTGCGATCAACCCTAACTTTTAGGGGCGCTCGCGGGTTGCGTTACGAAAGTGGAGCAACTAATTAAATTTTATTAAAACTGAAATATAATGGAAAATTTTCGCGCACTCTTCATTGGAGTGAAATTGGAGAGTAATTGGGGGATTGGAACTTGATAAAGTTTGTAATTGAATAGCTATCGACGTTTCAGAGTTAGTAAATATACACTCATGGACAAATTTAGTTTTAAGAAAAAAAAGTTTAAGTAATAATTTTGAAATTACTTTAGGTGCTGTAAAATAGTAACTAAACCTTTCTTTGCATTCCTCTGAGTATATATTAAAAATATCTGAATAAAATCTAATTCAGTGACTTGTTGCATATGCATAAGCATGCCTAACATGGCCAATTCGATCGTGCACCTGACATCAAACATATTATATTAGAATGATATTGGAATCATATCAGGGAGCGATCATTCGCGCGTTCTTTCCGCTCAGACTTTACCCGCACGAATGACAGATAACTGATATGATTCCAATATCGTTCTAATATCGGTTTGACGTCAGGTGCACGTTCAAATTGTCCTGATAGACCGGTCTTATAATTTTATCATGTCATTCTAAACTGTAGATACCTAATACGTTTAGAAAAGATGAGCGGTAGGTAGTCTTCAAACATATAGGTGGTAACGCATATACTTAAATAGGATAATATTTTATTTTATCCTTTTTAAGCCGATTTCTTTTTTTGTTAAAAGTTTTATGTCACGTGTGTTTGTTAAAAGACAAAATTTAGGAGACAAAATTTTCCGTTTGTAGACATCGGACTGGACTCAAGGTTGACATTTTATGTTTTTTTTTACATTTAATTACACCACGTTTCGGTCATTACAATATTGCAAATTAAAAAAATATACTTATTATAAAATGTTATGCTATTCAAACCCATTAAAACTCGCGGGCTGCCCGCTCTAGCTAAATAAACTTATTACAAGTTGCTATCAAATTATAGGCAAATCAAGGGTGAACGTAATGAGGTTTTATTTTACTTCACTGTGCTGGAAACTGAGTTAGAATACTAAACATACACTAGTATAATAACTCGTAACTAGACTATTATTTAATTTTGTAGTACTAAAAAAGCATTAGTCCAGCTTTGTTCGGGAATGTGGTCGTAAACTAACATTTTACAGGTAAGTACTCATTTATTTTAATTAACACATTCAGTGCCAGCGCGAGTTGCGCGTTACGAGCGTAGCCGATACCATGAAAAAACCCCTATGTATCCAGCATTCCACGGAAAATGGTAATCTTTAACAAGTGAAAACAAATAAACAATCACATCTTTCTTTGGTGTAAATGTAGGTATTCTGACGTCAGCAAATATTATTATGTCGTTTTGAGTAACTAATTCAGTAAAAAAAGATTTTTAGATCACCTTTTAACTGTTCAAAACAACTCCCGTTTCCTTTCTTACACTTTAACCAATTATTAATCATATTGAATATTTTTTTTTGTGAGAGTTGTTTATTTATGGCAACGATACCTAAAAATGTAAACATTCCTCTTACTGACACACATTTAAATATGTAATTTTACTCGCTCGTTCACATAAAAATATTGCATTGAAATCCCAATCCTGCTTGTCCCGTAAAAACGTTTTTATTGATATAAAGTTTTTCCTGTTAACCCTCCTTATAGCCATCAACAGTTAACCTTTGCTGTAAAGCAGATTTAGTATGAGCTGTAAAAAGTGTGCAGTCAGTGTGTAAAAGGAGCAGTTTTTATTAAATAAAATTATTTGATTAGTTTTTTGTCGCGTACAAACACGATATTTTGTATCAATTTTGTATAAAATGGCTAAAAGTAAACCAAGTAATATTCTGAGCGTAATGAAAAGTGGAGAAGAAAGCAGGAAGAGAGTAACCTGGACTTTAGATTTAAAAAAAAGGAAGAAGCTATGCTAAGCCTGGAGGGAAAAAATCTTAAGTCATTTTAACATAATAAAAATGCAAAATGTTGTCCAAAATTCAAAAAAAATTGCCGCATTAGCAGCCACCTTAGTACCAGTTAGGTACAAAGCTTTCATTCATAACTCAGTCCAAAATCGCTGACAATATTCAGAATTTTCACCTGGGATACTGTAAAAGTTGTTCCAGGATTATAGAAATTTCATAATATATTTGATAATTGACAGTGAAGAGGAATGTAAAATACATTCTCTAGATGTAGACAAACATGAAGTTATTTTGTTTAAAGTGGAAGAGAACCAGTAATAATAGTACATTACTACAGAGGCCGGGACGAAAGGGGTTGCCGGCCGAAGACATATAGACGGCCGAGCTAAGCGAGGCCGGATAGGTCTGAGCGCGGGCAACCCCATTTCCCGCCGAGGTATGTATAGTGCTTTTCTCAAACATGCAATGAAATAAATAAAATAAAAAATTCACGAAACCCAAGTTTTATTTATAGAAAAAACTATAAGTAAACTACACTCAAAATATAACCAACACGTACCTATATCATTATCACGCGTATGTTTTACACGAGTCGTGTATTTTTACTACCCGTATATTTTCATGTATCTTTGATTTTTTCGCCTTGTATCCGTCTGTCGTTTTCGTCACATAAGTTTACATAGTCTTTCATGTTGATATCATGTTTCACATACATCGTTGCTTTATGCATGGAGTAAATAAGTATAATTTCCACAGTGTTGACGAATTTGTAGTCACATTCATTTAAAATATGCCACAAAACTGTTTCTAATAAACTGTAAGCCACTTTTATTTTTCTTAGTTTCTCAAATAATAAAATTGCCATAAGCAACCATATACATACTTCGTCTTTGACTTGGCGGCAGAGGCAGCAAGTTATTAAAATTCTGCTTACGCTGCCAATTCCAACACCTACGATTACAATTAATATTAATTTCATTATTTCGTTGGAACTCATATTAAAGTCAAAAAATCAACAACGCACCATAAATCCAATAAAACAGAATGAATATTTTTCAACTTTACCTCCATAACAATTTAAAAAATATAACTACGCGTGTTTGAGTAGACCTTTTTACCGCTAACGTTTAGATGAAATATTTTAAATGTTTTTATTTGTGTAGTTAAATTTATAATTTAAAATTATAAAATTATAGAATGTTTTATTTATTAAGTTCATGTTGATTTTATACAAATAAAACTGCAAATTATAGCAAACATTGTTTTTTGTTTTTTTTTATAGGCGTAGTGGCAGAGTGTCATTACGAACCATAAAGCAAATACTGCCTCTAGTTTTTTTTAATGGATGAATGCCACGGTGCTGTGTCACAAATATCTGTGAAATGAAAATTAAAAAAGAGGACTTTGCCGGCCTAGGCCTGCAAGATGTGTATGAAATTCCATTAACGACCTTTTGTCCTAGCCGCATTGAAACGTCATACTTCGCAGCCTATTATAAGGAACATAACATCAATATTTCATTGCATGTTTGAGAAAAAATCTTAACTTCGTATAAGTTCCGTACAAACATTTTTGTCTTATACAGACGGCTTAAGTTTTATTTTTTTGCCCCCATTAAATAAATAATTCATTACGCACTTGCCGTTTCATTTAACCTATATACATGTAATTTTGCTAAAACTCGGACAAGTTTGACTAAAGTTGAAAGTACGGTGGACTGAGCCTGTCCCACGTACAAACGCTATTATATTTTGCATTTACTTAGGAATGTTTAGCTATTCATAAAATTAAATAATGTTTTGGTGTAAATTCCCTATCCCTTTATAGACTTTTACTGCAAATTATTAAGTATAACGCTCAGTTTGCTTCGAATTTTAGACGATATCTTTAAATATAAAATGAAAATAAAACTAAATAAAAATATGCGTCCGACTTGTCCCGTACCAACCGTGGCATGCTCCATGTAACGAAAAGCCTACGAACAGAGAACCCGCCTAGCGGGTCGCTAGAACGCTTGCATGAACCAACTCGACTAATCAAGTAATCATATAACTTGAGATCGCATACCAAACGAACATAATAATATATTTGTACGTGTTTCAGAGTAGATACCTAACCTTTATTTGGAGTCTAGGAACTTCACTTCAAAGTTTACCAGAATGTTTGTTCAATTTAATTTAAATTAGTCTGATTCTCGAATAATTTAGTTTGTTATTTACGTAAGCTCAGTTTAGAGCGAAGAATGTTTAGGTTAATGGACGGGCGGAAAGCGGGATTACAGAAAGCTCGTTAAGACTTAAAAATGTTGGCTTAGCTGTACAAAAACACAAAACATTTAGTAGTGGCAATTAATGTTTGATTTTCAGATGGATTATGTACTTCACAGTGATTTTTGAGTAGTCACAAGAGCAATTTAAACAAGTAAAAATAAGTAGTTAGTGTAAAATTTTCAAACAAAACTTTTCCCCTTTTTATTTTGAATGCTTAGGTAATAACTGATACCTGATAATATTTTACTTGTTTTGTAAGATCATAGTTGTACCTACATTGTAAGCTAGATTGGAGTTAGGTAATATTCAAAACTTTTATAGGATCGCTACACGGTGATTTTGGTTTAAGTTTAAATGTACCTACTTACATCAAATTCAGATATTATTATTAACTTCATAAATTTAAATTACACGATAAAAACATTTTCGATAGGATGTTTTTCTATATACCTACCTTTTTCTATATTTACAAAAAAACATACTTAGAAGATATTTTAACACGCAATTCATTCCAGTTTTACAACTTTAAGAGAGGCGGATGAAACGAATAATGAATAAATAAATCAAATACCATTTCTACAAAACTACCCTTTCAAAAATGTATCTCTGTCCAGATTTGGTCAACAACTCCCAAAAAGGTCAATATTGATTACCAGCATAAGGGTCGGTTGCACCAAACCCTCTGTTACCGGTAAAACGTTCCCTTATTAGTCTTATCGGTTTGACGCGCCTATCGCTCCAGCACAAAGGCTGAGAAATGAAAATCCAGCAAAACTAAAAACAAACTGTGAGCAGTCATTGTTAGATATGAAATTAATAAAACGCAGGCGCGCTTGCAGAATGATACGCTAGACGCAGCTTTGAAACGAAGAGTTAAATATACTTTCCGGACACCGTAATATTTGCTAAGAAATACCAGGGACATACACAGGCAGATAAGCAAACCCTGCCTCCTCTATACATATTTACCCAAAAGCTATGGATACTTGAGGCTAATTTCTGTGGGGTGCGTATCATAATGAATACGAACTTTTGATATAATTTCAATTTACAAACGTTCAAAACGTATACTAATCTTATGTATAATGCACTAAATCTATATTTTCAATTAGTATAACATAAAAATAATATAACATACAATATACATACCGCTGTTTGGTATAACATACAAATAAACTAATTACATTTAATATAACATTCATTATGCATATAAATTAAAATAATGAATAACATCTCATATAAGTATCTGAACAAAACATCAGTAAAATTATTTGGATAGCTCAGTATTTCATAGGTCATCGAAACTAATTACTGTCAGAAAAGTAGGTTAGGTTAGGACAGTGACTCCCCAGAAAAAAAACTGCTACCAGAAAAGTAGGTTAGGTTAGGCTAGAACTGTGACTCCCCAGAAAAAGAAACCGCTACCAGAAAAGTAGGTTAGGTTAGGTTAGAACTGTGACCCCTCAGAGAAAGAAACTGCTACCAGAAAAGTAGGTTAGGTTAGGTTAGAACTGTGACTCCCCAGAAAAAGAAACTGCTACCAGAAAAGTAGGTTAGGTTAGGATAGAACTGTGACTCCCCAGTAAAAGAAACCGCTACCAGAAAAGTAGGTTAGGTTAGGTTAGAACTGTGACTCCCCAGAAAAAGAAACTGCTACCTGAAAAGTAGGTTAGGTTAGGTTAGAACTGTGACTCCCCAGAAAAAGAAACTGCTACCAGAAAAGTAGGTTAGGTTAAGTTAGAACTGTGACCCCTCAGAGAAAGAAACTGCTACCAGAAAAGTAGGTTAGGCTAGGTTAGAACTGTGACCCCTCAGAGAAAGAAACTGCTACCAGAAAAGTAGGTTAGGTTAGGTTAGAACTGTGACTCCCCAGAAAAAGAAACCGCTACCAGAAAAGTAGGTTAGGTTAGGTTGGAACTGATTCCCCAGAAAAAGAAACTGCTACCTGAAAAGTAGGTTAGGTTAGAACTGTGACTCCCCAGAAAAAGAAACTGCTACCAGAAAAGTAGGTTAGGTTAAGTTAGAACTGTGACCCCTCAGAGAAAGAAACTGCTACCAGAAAAGTAGGTTAGGTTAGGTTAGAACTGTGACCCCTCAGAGAAAGAAATTGCTACCAGAAAAGTAGGTTAGGTTAGGTTAGAACTGTGACCCCTCAGAGAAAGAAACTGCTACCATAAAAGTAGGTTAGGTTAGGTTAGAACTGTTACCCCACAGAAAAAGAAACTACTACCATAAAAATAGGTTAGGTTAGGTTAGAACTGTGACCCCCCACAGAAAAAAACTGCTACCAGAAAAGTAGGTTAGGTTAGGTTAGAGCTGTGACCCCTCAGAGAAAGAAACTGCTACCAGATAAGTATTAGGTTAGGTTAGAACTGTTACCCCCCAGAAAAATAAAAGGTTAGGTTTATTGCGTGGTATTTGTTTTGTATATTATATTATTTCAACGTTATACCTTTTTATACTTATCATAAACGATATTATATGTAAAGTTCATTATACATTATAAAATTATAGAATTCATTGTTATACGTATCGCACGTTATACTTATTGCACGATATGCCATTCAAAATTATACTAATTGAATTTATATATTCTGAACAATATATTATAGGTTTGTATACGTTCTATTACTTACCCATTTCTGTGTGTGATTTACATCACCCAAAACTACTAAAGTAGCTTTCGAGTGTCTCAAAATAGCTCGCACAAAATCGTACATAATTAGTGTATGACCTGCTTAAAATAAACAAAACTAAAATAACGTGTTTAGGTACAATCAATGTACCAGTACCGGTATAATTAACCAAAACTACACACAAGCAAATGTACATCAAACAAAACAAACATAACTATTATGAGCGAACCTATCACATGTAAGTATTGTGCTAAAATAACTCCCAAGAAATGCATAACAAATTCCGATACCAACATTTTTAGATTACATTAAATGATGTGGCAATCATTTCATGAAATAATCGGTTGGCCACATCATGTATAAGTTAAACCTAGGCTTTAGTTAATAAGTTAGACCTAGTTAACCTAAATCCATGATCTGGCCACGACAACAATTTCATATGTCCGTGCATCCGACCATTCGTCTATTCGTATGTCACAGCCATGATACTCGAAGGAATATAGTGTGTATTTTAGGAGCCGCAACTTACTTTAGAAGTTAAAATTATGAAAATATATTTTTAGGGGGTGCACTCCATACGTTTAACTAAAAAAGATCAAATATGTTTTCAAGGAAAATCATCGTGTGAAAGTAACTGGTTGCAAAAAGTGTTTTTTTTTATTCATTCAGTGTATAAGTACTTTTATAAATTATTGCTACGAAATATAAAAGTCATAATTATTATTACAAAATACAGATATTACCAACCAGGTCAAACTTTCTCTAGAGCTTCTAGGATGACGCCTAATATTAGCCTTTAAAATATTTTATTTAAATTATAACAAAGCACTTCCAGAAATCAAAATTCTGCGCGAATCCCAATTTCATATCGATATGCAATTTGGCAGTTGCAGTGCACAGTGCAGGGAAACGATATTCTAGCATTCTGGCGAGAATGCGACGAACGTGAGAACTTTGTATTTGTGATTTGTAACATATTTCCACGTTGCTTTTTTTCATTACTTTATAATATTCTCAAAGCTTCACAGAAAACACCAGAAACTTAAAAACGCCGTTGCTGCCATACTATTATACATATTTTATTATAATAATAGAGATTAAAAAAGCAATACTGTCCTTTGCGTGACATTTTGTGAAGAAGTGTGACTTTTACTTGAATAGTTTACATAAATACAGGATGTTGTAAGTACCTCAATCGTTTGAATAGAAAACATCTCATAAAATCAGAAATGTGTCAGAAAAGCAAAATATTGCAATTTCTTGCATTCACGCACATTAACGTACCTAAACTCAATCACAAGTGGTAAAGTAATGGCAGCTGCGCATGGAGGGTTTTTGTTGGAAAACAAATTGAAAATTAAATTTTAAATTCTTATTTATTTGGGACAATGACGAGTCACAGTATAACCGACACTTTCAGACATTAATTGTTAGTGGGTAAGTAATGTATGTTAACACTTTTTTTTTATTGGACTTTTACTGTTTTAACAATTAAAATTTGATTAGTATGTCATTTTTAGGGTTCCGTACCCAAAGGGTAAAACGGGACCCTATTACTAAGACTTCGCTGTCCGTCCGTCCGTCCGTCCGTCCGTCCGTCCGTCCGTCCGTCCGTCTGTCACCAGGCTGTATCTCACGAACCGTGATAGCTAGACAGTTGAAATTTTCACAGATGATGTATTTCTGTTGCCGCTATAACAACAAATACTAATAACAGAATAAAATAAAGATTTAAATGGGGCTCCCATACAACAAACGTGATTTTTGACCAAAGTTAAGCAACGTCGGGAGTGGTCAGTATTTGGATGGGTGACCGTTTTTTTTTTTTTTTTTTGCATTATGGTACGGAACCCTTCGTGCGCGAGTCCGACTCGCACTTGCCCGGTTTTTTATTTTTTGCAAGTGTGTTGAAAAACGTCGTCTGATACACATGTGTTTTGGTCATTACACACATCGGCCTTCTTGGGTCGTTCTCTCATTTCGTGCAAATCGGTGATGTTCTCTCGATTTGTAAATTTTCTTTTAAATGGTAAATTTTTGGGTTTTCATGCATTGTGGATTCATTTATTGACACTTTTATGCTAAAGGCACCTTCGTAACCTTATTCCTTTTCATTTAATAAGACTGGTGGTAATGAACTACGCGCTGGTAATGAAATGGGCATGGATGGTAATTTTATCAGTGGAGGGTAATGAAACAAACTTATGAAATCGCAATAAAAAAACTTTAGTTAATGAAAATTAACACCATTAATATAATGAACAACATTAAAATCACGTGTCTTAAGCGCTGTGCAGACGATCAAGCCGACTTAACAAATACTCCGGCTTGACAATCGCGACTTATGATTTACCACCTAGCTTGTAGCGATTGTCAAGCACAATTTACGTGATTGAAGACGTATTTCGTATTGTTTATTTATTTAATGATTACACAGCACTACATCAGTCTTGTCACCAACACACTGAGAAACTACATACTTTAATTTAAAATTAACATCCAAATACACTTTTCCCGTCACCGGGCAGGGATGACGTGGGAGATGAATGAGAACTGCAGTCACTTTGTATACTTCGTGTAATATCCTTGCACGTTTCACATAATAAGATTACGGTGTAGTACTTAATTTAAACAATTAGAAATAAAAGATCAGAGAGCGGCGTGTACGCCGGTGCTAGTCTCAGTATTCAATATGGCGTGTAGGGGGTGGTGTTGCCAGCCTGAGATAAACTATTTGAGCTAGGTGTTCACACGCCACACCACCCCCCTACGGAGAAAGATAACAAACAATGACGTTAGTAAAACTACAATTTAAAAATAACAGTATTCGTCGCTGTCCTTAAACCTAACGTTACGACCTGACCGTGTGGTGTAAGGTCGTGAATTGCTTGTGGTATCCGCAGGTATAGTAATAGGAGGAGCGGGCTTAGCCGGCTGCGCCTGAGGTACGTCCTGAGGCTGCAGAGCCGCTGGAGCAGGTGTACCAGAACTAAGGATTTCATCTGAGTCCACGAAAGCTGGTTTGACACGATCGACGCTCACTACAACCTCTTTGTTCTTAATGTCCAGGGTCAGGGTTTTCCCGTCCGTGGAACGCCTCACTACGGCAAAAGGACCTGTATAAGGAGGTTGCAATGGGCGTCGTACGGTGTCGTCACGTAGGAACACGTGTGTTGCTGTAGGCAAATTTTTAGAGACAAAGATGGGACGAGTCGAGTGGCGAGAAACTGGAGCTGGGCGAAAAGACGACATTTTGCGTCGCAGCTGGACGACGAAATCAGCGGGATCGTCGAGTCTGCTTTCGTCCGGCGCCGAGACTAACATCTCACCGGGTAGGCGGAGAGATTCGCCATATACCATCTCAGCAGCTGTGGCCTTCAAGTCTTCCTTGTACGCGGTACGCATGCCGAGTAGGACGAGTGGTAGAGCGCGCGTCCAGGAGCCAGAGTGGCACATAAGTGCGGCCTTGAGCTGGCGGTGCACGCGCTCGATCATTCCGTTCGCGCAGGGATGGTACGCGGTTGTACGAATGCGCTTGGTGGCGCAAGTCTGCATTAAACGTCTGAAAAGATCAGACTCAAACTGCGTGCCCTGGTCAGTAGTTATTGTAGTAGGGACACCGAAGCGGGATATCCATCCCTGGACGAAAGTATCGGCCACCTCATCGGCAGTGATGGAACGCATCGGCCACACCTCTGGCCACCTGGAAACCCTGTCGATGGCTGTGAGACAATAACGATAGTCGTCACAAACAGGAAGGGGACCAACGATATCGATGTGAACATGCATGAAACGTCCAGATGGTTGCTCGAACGTACCTAGAGGTGACGAGGTATGCCTTGAAACCTTACTGCGCTGGCACGCAAGGCAAGACTGGGCCCATCTACGACAGTCCTTCCACATGGAGGGCCATACATAACGACTTACCAACGTCGTGTGGTGGCTCTGACGCCGGGGTGACTCAAGTTGTGCAACTTGTCAAACACCGCACGACGAAAAGAAGGGGTCAGATAAGGGCGAGGCTTACCAGTGGAGACGTCGCAAAAGATGTAGACGTCTGTGCCAGGTACAGCGATGCGTGAGAGCTGAAGGCTGGAGTTACCTTGACGTAAGTCGGCAAGCTCTTGGTCCTCTAGTTGTGCTTTAGCGAGGGCCTCGTAATCTTCTTCTAACGAGACGGCCTCGATCCGCGACATCGCATCGGCTACAACGTTGTCCTCTCCTTTTATGTAGCGGATGTCCGTTGTAAACTGGCCAATAAACGATAGCTGGTTCAGTTGCGATGGCGGGAGTTTTTCTCTGCGTTGTACGAAAGCGTACAACAGCGGCTTGTGGTCAGTATAGATGGTCACATGTTGGACCTCGAGAATATGGCGGAAGTGTTGTACGCTTTCGTACACCGCGAAGAGTTCTCGGTAGTATGCTGGCCACTCAGCTTGCTGGGGGGTCAACTTTTTGCTGAAAAAGGCAAGAGGGCACCATTGGTTGTTCACGAACTGCTGGATGCAGGATCCGACGTGGACGCTGGAGGCATCCGTGAAAAGTCCCAGAGGTGCGTCGTTGACCGGGTGTTGGAGTAGGGTAGCGTTGGACAAGCTTGACTTGCACGCCTCGAAGTGCGCCAGAAGCTCGGGTGTCCATGGAAATGGTTTGGCACCCTTACCATTGATGGCGACTACTGCATCTACGAGAGGCGCTTGACATTTCGCGGCGTGGGGAATAAAACGGCGATAGTAATTCATCATGCCGAGGAAACGACGCACGCCTTGGACGTCCTTTGGAGGAGGAAAGTCAATGAGAGCTTGAATGCGGTCCTGAGGAGGGCGAGTGCCTTCAGCACTCACGTGGTATCCCAGGAACACTACTTCCCTTGCGCCTAAAACACACTTGGAAGGGTTAAGAACGAGCCCATACTCCTGCAACCGCTTGAATAGGATACGCAGATGTTCCTTGTGTAGAGTCTCGTCAGCTGAGTAGACGAGGATGTCATCTATATATGGAAAAACAAAATCGAGACCCCGTGTGACCTCATCGATAAACCTTTGAAAGGTTTGACCGGCATTTCGTAACCCAAATGTCATGAAAGGGAATTCGAAGAGGCCAAACGGGGTGACGATGGCGGTCTTGGGTATGTCGTCCTCAGCTACTGGGATCTGGTGATAGGCTTTCACCAGATCAAGGGTGCTAAAGATGGTAGCACCAGCGAGGTTATTCGCGTAGTCGTTGATGTGGCGCACTGGATAGCGGTCGGGAATGGTCCTGGCGTTCAGGGCGCGATAATCCCCGCAGGGACGCCAAGACTGGTCTTTCTTAGTTGTCATGTGCAAGGGAGAGGACCAAGCACTCTCGGATGGCCGAGCCACCCCAGTCCGCACCATGTCCTCTAGTTCGGTCTTGGCAGCAGATAGCTTCTGAGGTGCCAAGCGTCGGGGACGGCAGGAGATGGGTGGGCCTTCGGTGGTCCTAATATGGTGCACAGTGTTGTGCTTGACTAACCGCTGGAATCCAGGAGGCTTAGTGATGTCAGGGAACTCAGCGAGCACTTGTGCAAAAGGAGAGTCCCGTAGACTGATAGATTTGATGCTAGGCTGCGTGACAGTAGCAGTTGAGCAAATGGCCTTAAGTCCAGTCTTACCGTCCACAAGGCGTTGAGTGTAGCAATCTGGTAGAAGATGGTAATGGGCCAAAAAATCTGAACCGATGATGGCTGAATTAACTTCTGCCACCACAAACTGCCAGGTGAAGTCGCGCCGCAGTCCAAAATCAAGTCTAAGATGGACTGTTCCGTAGGTCAAAATTGTACTGCCATTCGCTGCTCTAAGGTCCCACTCTGTAGGTCTCCGCTGCTCCCTGAGCCAGCGGTATGGATAGCAGCACAAGTCTGACCCTGTGTCAATCAAGAACTGGTGTTTTGTTACCTTATCGGTGACGAAAAGGCGGCGGCTGAGCGATTCCGTGGAGCAGTCAGACCCCGCCATTACTGACCGCTGTTCGAGTTTTCCGAGTTGTTCCAGTTGCAAGGCGGGTTGCATTTGGTAGCTCTTGTATTAAATTTTTTATGGTACCAGCACAGCCGACTCGCGCCGCTAGCCGGGGAGTTGGTTCGGCTTCTGCTGCGCGAGGATGACCTGTTCCGGGATCTGCCAAGCTGCCCTCTTGTAGTCATGGCAGCAACCTGCTGTGTGAGCTGCTCGAGGCGGGCCATTACAGCATTGAGATCAGGCTGTCCCGAATTATTAGTTACCTGACATGCTTGTTGTGGACCAGGAGTGACTTCCATTATTTTGTCAGCCAGCTCTGCAAGTTTGTCTAAGCTGATATCGGACTGAGCAGTCAAAATTGCTTGGACTTGCCCTGGTAGCCGTCTCATCCATAACTGCCTTAAGATGCTGTCATCTTTAGATGAGCCTGCAAGAGACTGTAGGTGGCGGAGGAAAGCAGAGGGCTTTCGGGTACCGAGTTCCTCACTGCTTAACAGACGCTCAACCCGCTGCTGCTCGGAGACAGAAAGCCGCCGGATCAATTCTTCTTTTAATATTTTATACTTATCATGTTCTGGCGGGCTCATGATAATGTCTTCAATCTCTCCGATTAGTCGTTGGTCAATTATGCTGATGACATGACTGAATTTTGTCATGTCTGCCTTAATTCCTGCCAAATGAAATTGTGCCTCTGCCTGGGCGAACCATACCGCTGGTCGGTCGGCCCAAAACGGAGGCAGCTTGACTGTAACACCGCATATGCCTTTAGTTGGTGCCGTGGTGTCGGATGTAGGTGTGTCAGATGTTGAAGGCTGGTTCTGCTGGGCTTGCAAAGCCGCATTTTGCACCTTTAGGGCCTCCAGCTCAGTCCGCAACTCCTCAAGAGACATTTTTAAAGTTTGATACCACAACCAAATGTTACACACACAATCAGAACGAAACACACAGGCAAAACAAGACAATTTAAAATGCACATAAATTCAGAAATTAAAATGACAATGTTTCCAAAACAGTAAGAAAATCAGTGGCAAAATCAGGGTTAAATCTAGCTAATTGTATAATGACAGGTAGCAACAGGAGCAATAAATGTCCAGTTAGTATTGTTAATTAATCAGCACCGCACACACCAAACAGTTAGTAAGTTTCCAAAACCGGGACGTATTTAAATTTGTATATGTAGCTATTGGTTAGTTTGTTATTATTTAGGCACTGTATTTAGCGTAGCACACACACTCTTGTTCTTTGAAATAAATTATCGGACGAAAAACACTGAAAAGTTCCGTGAAAACAGTAAAAGTTTAGGTTTTACTTGCGTGAAATCGCTGACACTGGCGGGCGGGAAATCGCTGGACGACGTATGTCAAGTTTGACGTATGACGTTTCGTAAGGCGATCCGCACTGGCCGATGAGAATGATGCGATCTCGGCGATTGACGGCAAGTTGACAGTGAGTGCTTATAACGCAATCCGTCCGTCTGCGGGCACCTTTATGGACGAGCTTCAACAGGTGCCAAGGTTATGCAAGGTTATGACCACGCCTTTGGTTTCCGATGCACTTTTTTTCTTTAACTCCATCCAGGCTGCGCTTTGTAGATCTTCTTTGTTGATCGATCGACGTCTACGATACGAACTTTGATTCACGTATGGACGCGGACGTTTGCAGAAGTCGGCGTTCTTTCTTCGGGGTCACCAATTTCCCGTCACCGGGCAGGGATGACGTGGGAGATGAATGAGAACTGCAGTCACTTTGTATACTTCGTGTAATATCCTTGCACGTTTCACATAATAAGATTACGGTGTAGTACTTAATTTAAACAATTAGAAATAAAAGATCAGAGAGCGGCGTGTACGCCGGTGCTAGTCTCAGTATTCAATATGGCGTGTAGGGGGTGGTGTTGCCAGCCTGAGATAAACTATTTGAGCTAGGTGTTCACACGCCACACACTCGACTGCCAATCCATCCACCGTAGCTCCATAAACTCACAAAATCTCAAGCACTCATGAGTTAACAGGAGATGCACCAGGAGAAGCCTAAGGGTTATATTTCTAATGTCCGGTACAAAAAGTCTTACAAGCCTCTCTAGTCTCTCTACTAGTTCAAGGCAGCCAGAGTCTCCACGAAAAGCCCAACAAGCTAAAAGTAGTGGGCTTAAGTTGTGCCTCACCTGACTCACCTCCAAAGAAATGAAGCCCAGGGTTCCTAAAATAAATATTTTTAGGTAATACATCCTAAGGAAATTCTTTTGGACCTTTTCCAATAGTAGAATGTACGTTGACTCGTAAGGGATCCAGGCTAATGCTGACGCCTCCAACTTGCTTCTGACCAGAACATTGTAAAAAACTTTTATGGGGCAAGGGTCATGGAATTCTTTGACATTGCGAGTGACAAAGCCTAATCTACTGAAGCTACAGTGCCAAGTGCTTTGATATGGTCGTGAAATGTTAGCCGCGTATCGAATATGACCGCAAGATCCTTTACTGAGACGACTCTTGAGCATGTGTAGGAAATAGGGTTTGATTAAAACTACACACTTGACACTTAGCCGCATTGAAAGTCAGTTTGTTACCCCGACTCCATTGGCACAGAGATGATGAAACATCCTCCTGCAGCAACTTACGATCCTCCTCCAACTCAATATACCAATTTAAGATCGTCGGCGTAGAGTAGACAACGAGCGTTATGGATAACCGAGGGCAGGTCATTGACCATTATTCTAAATAGGAAAGGCCCCAAGATTGAATCTTGGCTGTCACCAGAACGAGTATGGTACGGATCTGGTACGAAGTGGCCATGCTGGTCGTTGCGTGCTGCGGTTTATCACGCAGATAACTGGCAAAAATGTTAAGCAAATGTGGATTGAACCCAATAGCGTCTAGTTTGTGTAGGAATACATCGTTACCCACACGATTGAAGGCTTTTCGGAAATCATAATACAGGACGTCTATCAGGATACCCATATCCAGATGCTCTGAGATAGTGTCACTGTCAACCAAGGTCAGGTTAGTTTTCACAGACCGTTTCACTCTGAAACCATGCTGAGTGTTGCACAGGCATAATGGTTTCACTTGTTTCGACAACGTGCCATGGAGTATGGACTCAAACAGCTTTGCTAAAGCTGAAAGAAAAGAATACCTTGACTTTGGGATCGGTCTTACCCGTGAAACCTTCCAATGGTGATGATATGTACTTGTGGAGAGTAGGTACCAGATTAAGCATGGAGTGTATTGGACCATTCAAATGCTCTAAACACCCCTTTACCTACCTACCTAAGTAGTCTGGACCATCAGTATAGAAGCCCGATAAACTTACTTTGGTGTTAAGACCCCTTATGCAGGTACCTAAGTAGTCTGGACCAACAGCATAGAAGCCCGAAAAACTTACTTTGGTGTTAAGACCCCTTACATTTTGGTAAATTAGATCCAGTGAAGGTTTCAAATCAGGATTCCGAACTAAGTATTACTGGTTGGTTTTTGTCTGACTCCCATTGACGTTGGATTTACGAAATGACCACGATTATCGGGCTACATAGTTGGAAATAAACAGGATTCATACATTGTCGAGGGTACTCCTATTTTGAAAGTCTTGGAGTTCCCTTTGAGCTTAAGTTCATCGACAGTGCACCATGAATAACAGCAGATATGCCCGTATGTCCTCCGATCCTCAAGCTATATTCCACAGATGGATGAACTTGCGATGGTCCACCGCCCTGAGAGGGATTTTACACCGCTTTTTACTGCTGGTATCAGTTTTCTGAGATTTATCACGCACGGATTGGGAATTGTCGCTTTTGACAGTGGAGGCACTATTATTGTTTATCGGCCTGTGTTTATGTTTCTGTAGTTTCTGCCCTTTATTCCAAACATTTGCCCCGTTCTCTACCTTATCGTCGACAGGTATCAGATGATTCCAACTCACTTAGTCTCTTAGTAACGTGTCAAATTTCTCAGCACAGTCCTTGAGTGCGGTCTGGTATTATATATAGAGCGGCAGATTATGTTAATCTACTGCGCTCTAGTTAAATCCAAAAAATCACCAGTTGGGCTCCCCTATATATTATTACATAGTTTTAAATGTTTATACCAACATTCTATTTATAATAACTTAACCCTCTTTCCATTAAATGCACTGCCTCATATACATTATCATTACCTTCTAAATTCGTTCATTACCTTCCCTGGCAAAATTGGAAGGAAAAGAAATGAATGAAACAGATATGAATGAAGTTTTGGAAGTTTTCGTCGCCTAGGTCGGTTGATATTAGACCTTGATTTCGCAGAATAAGCCACACGAAAGGCAACCCTAAAACACATCAATTAGGTATAATTTTAATAATGTACAATTGGTACTTACTGTATAAATCACTAGATGGCGATGAAGATTTATCTGAACCACACTCCTTCCCGACACGAGAGAACGTAAGTATTTTCGTCAAAAGCAACATACGGACGTCCGCTGTGGTAGCACGCGGCCAACTGACTGACGAACAATGTGTTGTATCCGCGGGAAGTGCTATATACCCTTGCTATATAGCAAAATATAGCTAATCCATTTCTCGCGTCGGTAATGAAGAAATTGCTTGGACCATCACTTATAAGGCTGTATAGTTTTATTGTTAATTTCTTAGCGTATAATATTATAGGATATAAAACATAACTAAATTACTTGTTTACTGAACCAACAACAAGTTTTCTATTTTTAGTATCTTAAGGTTCAAATGGAGGTCAAAGTTTAATTTCACGCGTTACATGCAGAGAGGAATGAAAATAGTGGGGGTTAATTGTAAATATAAAGAAAATAACCACCTTTTTAGAATTGTTCATGGCGGGCCAATATACTTTAGGTCCTATGTTACAACCTTGCATTAACAGATATTCGAAAACACCATCACATTTTTGGTAAATTGCAAATAATACCGATTTGCACGAAATGCGAGAATGACCCTCTTATTGCACAATATCACCCCGAGCGTAATGTAATGACCAATGTAGCACACGTGTATCATAATGTACTATGACCTATGATGACCTATGTACTAATGTATGATGTGATGTAAACTTCAATGAAACCTTCTCCCGACATGAGTCGTACTCACACCTCACACGTCACTCTGGCATCTGCGATGGCTTGATAGGCTGATTTAGTTCTGGAAATTAGGTTCTGGAAATAAACATCCTTTAATGTAAGTACGTACGTAACATAACTATTATAAACGTCTTTTTTAATAAACAACGTTATTTTTTGAAAATAAATACATGTAATAAAATAGGTACTGCTGAGTATAACCATAATTTAATAATATATATTACCTACAGTTGTAAGGTGTAATTTGCTTGGATTATTAATAAAATGATGCAGTTTAACTCCTTCCTACTTAATGGATTATTATTGTAGCTAACTGCACTAATGGTAGTGATTACAAAGTCTTTAAGGTTTTTCTACTCGTCGACTTTATTCATGGTTGAATTAAGAGTTCGTATACCAAACTATCGCATAATTTTCACTACGGGCTCCGGATGACTTCATTCCGAAGATAATAAAACAACCAGCTCCTCAAATAGAAAGTTCGAGAAAAAGTAGGTCATTGATATTTTTTGTTCTATTATTTTATCCATTAAGATACTTAGGTATCTAATTTTGTTTAATTATTTAGGAAATTTCTAATTCTAATTTAAAATCTTAAGACGAAAGTGTCGATAGTGTACGATCGCTTCTCAATACAAACGTAGTTCCCATTTTACTCCCTGGGTATTGACATTACAGAAAATAATTTTACTTTTTCAAGTTTTCTATTTTGCGGGGCCCTGCATGTTAAATGACATTCGAACGTAAATGTTATTTTGTCTCAAGGTCGCAGGAAAATCAAATTTTAACCACTATTCTTAAGAAACGAGGTAAGATGAGGAAAGAAAGAGGTGTTATTGTTCAAGCTCCTGAAGTAAACATGTATATTGTCAAAAAATATATTCCCCGGCCTTCATTAGGTATAATTTCCAATTCTAGTAAAACACAATAAGTAACTAGTCAAAAAAAAATGTAGGATCGATAAACACTTAAAAACCGCAACCGATTTTTTACGCGTTTATTGATGCCGCTTAAACCAATACAAACGGTTGATGGAACTAACACGCTAAACAGACTGAAAACTGGTTACCAGTTAGAATTTTGTACAGGTAATATTTTTCAGTTATGTACGCACTGTTTCGTGTTCGGGACAATAGGCCCGAACGTGAATGTTGTATCAACAGCAGACCCACTTTTATTATTTTTATTTGGGTTGTGCACTTTTTTTAAATGTAGTATACTAGGATCTAATGATTTTGACATTAATACTGTAATGTTAAATCGATATCAAATCAAGCGGAATTTAGAAAGTTTTATTAGACTGTTTTTGACACTATCTTTACTGTGTTTCAGTAGGTAGCTAGGTAATTTTTAATATTTTATTATACTCCTTCAGATACTTACTTACACATATATATGTACAATTTCTTTCTAATTACAATGTTGAGTGTTAAAAGTAGGTAAAACCACTGTATTATAATATTGAAAGCATTTAATTAAAACGTCGAATTCGTCTCACCCAGCCTCAAAGATTCTTCGTTAAAGACTTTGCGACCGTTAATTAGGGACTAATTAATCAGACTTCAATTATAATATTGTAGCCTGTATTTGTTACAATGGTTATTCATCTTCTTTTCTTTGTAATGACATGAACAGCGATTAAAGAAGATTAAGAACATGGTTTTTTCATTTTTAATGTTAAGTTGTAACTAGTTTAGATGTCGTTTGAGTTTCGTGTTTTGATAAGTTTTTGCCCGCTTTTTACGGATCTTCACTGATGCTTGGCCATTTTTTTTGTTATTGTTATGCTGGCGGACATATAGACGAACCCTAAATACAGCAATATCGATTCCATAATGATGATCCTCCCTGACACACTACGTTCGTTTCAAGAACCCACCCTCGTATTTTGATGCCTTTCATTATTATATGTAGCGGTCATATAAACTATTATAAATTTACACGAGTAGTGCTCGTATTTGTGGGTTCAACTGAAATAAGTGGTCGCGCTCCCATACTAAATTTGGTGACCTCGATTGGCTCATGCGCTCCATCTAGTGGTTGAGGTGGTCTAAGACTATGAACAATCGATGCATAAAAGAATATGTTAGTGTACAGTATATATGGTCCTACTTGTATTGTATGTCAAAAGTTTAAAGGGCCACATGATATGTACTGTAAAACGTGTCGATTTAAAACACTCCCTTCGGTCGTGTTTTAATTTATCGCCACTCGTTTCCAATTTCCTCTTTTCCGCACTTGTATCGTAAATAACTATTTCAATGTACAGTACCTATGGTTTTCAAGTTAATATATTTTCCTGTTACATTTGCTCCGCAGCCATTTGTTTCGTAATTGCATCGGTACTTAATGAATTATCTCTTAAAATTAGACCAAGTAAACGGCTAACCCTTTTCTAAATGGTTTCAACTATTAAAATATAATTTTCTCTTGTCATATATATGATAAGATTGATAAGCCTCGCATCGAAATCGCATTTAAATGATCGACATATCACTTACATTTGACATACCTGGAATTCCAAAGAGTTAAATACTACTTGGTTTTTAAAACATTTCCACTTTATGATCCATAGGCTAAAAACTTTAGTTAGAGTGAAATGTAAGCACAAATGACAACACAAAATGTATATATCACAATGGATTTCTTGGTTCCTATCAAACCAGATCTAAAACAAAAATAACACGAAAAACATTCCAATATTTTCAAGATGATAGAATTTCCGCTCTACAATTAATTCATAAACGCTAATTAGGAAATAATTCAAAAATTGATAGTTCTTCGCAAAAAAGTAAATAGTACCTAGGTACTTTTTTCTGAAACGATCAAATCGCTCGATTTGCATGCTCATAACCCATATCATGAGTTATGCTCATAAATCATGATACTCGAAAGCCTTTTTTGGGATAAATAGAAAAATACCGGTTTCCGTACCCACTTAATTATTTGTTTCCTGTCCTTCTAGCATGCGAAAAAAATATTTTTCCCCTGCTATCACAATTCATACTTTTACAACAGTAGGTACTAAATAATACTAGCCCTGGTAAATGAAACTTATGAAAAGCGTACCTATGCAATTGAAGTGGATCACGTTCGTATCCATACAGCTCGCTACGCTCATCATTGTATACTGGAATTTTTCGCTTCGCTCTGGATTCACACCAAACAGGCGTACTTTGCTGCTGAAAAACAGCGAGCAAAATTACATTTTAATCGCAATGCCACTAAGTGGTTCTGGTTCAAAATTCAAAGCGCGGGGTCTAATATAAATTCTAAATACTTGGATTCCAATTCTGTCCCTTTACTTTAGAATTTATGAAAACATGAATCACCTGTTACATGTACACGAACAAGGACATTGTTATTGGTCATTCAATGGAAACACGGGAATGACACGGAATTTCTTTCATGTTGTAATTTTCCATGGGGACAGTTGTATGTGAGACCAAAGATTTTTGTACGAGTACCTCATGCCTCTCGCTACAAATTTATTGTAGAAATCTTTCACTCCTATCTAATTGCAGTAAAAACAAATTTGGCTTTTCTGATGCACAGATTTTTTTTTGTGTTCAACTCTTGCGGGCTTACAGGTGACCCCAAAACGCTCACAAGATAATACAACATAAAATTACCATACAAACAATGTCAATTTACCTAATAAATGAATTGAATAACACAATTATATAAAATTAAATTACACCAAATTACTAAATACTTCCATCGTATCCCATTATAATCATATATTGGATATTTTGCAAACATTTACCCTCATTTACCCGTTGACTGCGCCGCGGTGTAATTGACGAACAGTATGACAGATTCCTATCAATTGAAAACTAATTAACTTCATTTCTTTACGCAACAACCTACATTTGAACGGGTTACGTGATGTTAATAGGATTTGGTCATGTGAAGTGGTTCGAAAACAGAACAGAGACTGTTATCACGCCAATGAGCAAGCATCCCAGTTCTAAGAGACTAGCGTTACCTATAGTGTTCAAAGTGACCCGTGAGGCAAACTTCTCTAATATTAATAGGTATAGATAGTGTTCAGTAGAGATAAGGTAATTGAATTGTAATATGAGAAATTTAGCTTTTTTTATTAAAATTCCAAGAAGGAAAGAGTAGACCATTCAATTCCTTACATTTAATTTAAAAAAGTATATTGTATACTAGTATCAACTATATACATAAACGCAATATTTCACCGACAAAATCGCAATTTCCCCGATTTCCTTACATAAAATCGGCTTATAAGCAATCGTGACGTCACGATGTATTGCCATTTTGTTAGGAGCGTTTCCTCAGTTAAGTGCGATTGACTATCATTTGTGACCTTTGTATTGCTTTAATGCAATGGTTCCCATATAGACATGTGATCCTTAAAACAAACCTGATCGACTGATATTATAAAAAAATGTCAACTACTAATTAATATATGTACGTCGAATCTCTGCAGCAATTAGGTTTAGTTCCGTATAACAAAATAATTTTCACATGACCGAGTCATGCTTGTTTAGTTCTTATAGGTTATTTTTTTCGTTTAAGGTAGACAGCTGAAATCTAGTATATGAGCGTTTTCCAAAAAAAAATGTAATTAGGTACATTTCATTCATGTCTTCAAATTATTGACTTCTTGGGCTCATTTTACTCAGAATCATTTGTACATTCACGCCTCATACATGAAAAAATGTGTCCCAAAATATTGTATGAAAAAATATTTTTCCAGTGCGTCACACTAATACAAATAAAAAAAAATTCATACAAGAATATGACGATCTGGAAAGTATTTAAATCTTGGGACACATTTTTTCATGTATGAGGCGTGAATGTACAAATTATTCTGAGTAAAATCAGCCCAAGAAGTCAATATTTTGAAGACATGAATGAAAGGTAATTTTTTTTTTGGAAAACGCTCATTTACGGGTCTTACAACCCGCTGACGATGACGCAGACAAAGAGACGACGAAGACTTAATAATAGGATATCATTTGTCATCCTTCGGAGTATGGTATGAACCCTAATAATAAGTAGGTCAATGTAGCGACACTTTCCAATTCGTAGTCTTACCAGAGGCCTATACGATGTTGAACATCTCAACTTGATTTGTTATTAACCCTTAAATGCATAATATAGGATGCTGCCTATACAAGAAAAAGTTTTTTTATGCGTAATTAGATAAAATGTACTTGTTCATGTATATTGTTTCGATGGTAAAACTAATACATTTTCCGGTTTTGATTAAAATTTGCATGTAATACAAATAGGGGAGGCACAATTTCATCTCGCGCTCAGCAATAAGTACCTAAGCGTGAGCATTAATGACAAATCATGTTAATTTATTGAACTTCTAATAAAGCATCAAGATTAAATTACCTACCTAATTGATATTACTAAATATTGCACGACAGCAATTTTGAACGTTGCAGACGTGAGACACATCTTGCTTTAAGACGGTCTATGGTCTGATGAATACGACTTTTCTAACTAAGTCTGCTATGCAAATTTGGCTGTAGTAAGGCAACTAAGTAAGCTGACGTTTCGGTCTCGCTTGTAGGATTAGCGTACTTCTGTAATCTGCCACCGCGTGCACTGCAGTTGCGGACGCAGCTGCTTTTAGGACACTTCTAGGGAGTCCCATAGATGCTGCTAATAATAAGCGTATTTCATTTGTATGACGATGTGTGATAAGGTTGAATCTCTAGAACCCAAAGCTACCAAAAGCACACTGACTTGCATTTTGAATAAGTGCATCTGAATAGTAAAAATCAGAAAACTATAACATCAAACTTTGATTGTTTCCGACCAAACAACAGTGATTACAATAAAATATTTTACTTATTTTGGAAGTGATGATTTTGATTGACTTGGTTAGACATTGGAGACTTTGATTTAAATTATCTCTATATTATGATTAAACTAATTCGTTTGGTAAGAATATGATTGACAGGAATATTCCAGTGCGTAAAATACTATAGTACTTACCCATAGTTGCTGTGTATACTCTGTATACCACGTCCCTTTATTTATCTACGTATTTCTTATAATTTATTTTACTTACGTACTGTCTAGAAAAAATTGAACACGAAAAATCGAATTAACTGTTTTCATTTAAACCCCAGTTAATCACTATGTTGTTTGTTTCATCTCTAGGGAATTTCAACCGGTAAAAAATATATAGTAAACCGGTAAATACCGGTATTTTACGGACTAATTACTTATTGAGGTTGCATTCCCTATTCACCTCTGGTGAACTACCGCTAGTTCAAAAACGCTTTAATAAAAATTGTAACTACCTATTACTTGTGAAACCAAAGAGTGTAAATATATATCCTTGCCTACATAATTGTTACATACTTGCTGTAACTTATTTCACAAAAGTGTTTTTCAATAAAGAGATACGTCATGATTGTATACCCTTTTTCTAATGCAAAAAAAAACGAGGTATAAGTGAGAGTGTAAGAACCTGTTTAAATTGTTGCTACTGTGTCACAACGCTACAGCAGTATATTGAACGAATTATTATACCTATAGGCAAGCAAGAAGTTATTTACATCTGATATAATATTGTCCAAATAGAAAGCAGCTGAACGTCGTATAAGATTCGGCAAAGAATCGTGCATTCAGTGATGCTATTTATTATGCGCAAGGCGTGAAACACCAATTTCCTGGTTCCGATGCGGTATCCGGTTACAGTTCCATGAATTTTTCCTTGAACAGTATTTATGTATTTATTTTTCTACGCTGTATTTTTATCTGTCATTTCACTCACAAATACACGGTCATGAACAAATAATATGACATACAGTTTGCTACTTTCTTATTACAACACACAACACCTGTGTGTTTAGCGACACAAGAACAATGTAGTACCTAACCCATCACCTGCCACAGACCGCTATATTGTATGCTATTCTCGAGGGTCCTTGACAGGAGCACCATCTGCACTTCGCCGGGACTTTGCTGCAGGTGGTGCTCTTGACGAGGATCCTCGTAACGGTAACGGAGGAGGACCTTCGTAGAGTGAAATTCGACCTAAATGATGTCAGTGATCCGACATATGACCGTAACATATTTTATAATTTAGTGTTTATCAGAACTTATCTTAGCGGATCAGTCAAATCAAAACATTTAACTTTAAAATTAAACTTTACTTAGAACCTACTAAGTAGTATCGTAACTATAGCATATCATTATAATTTTATCTGATTTATCACTTTCCAACACCTTTTTATAACTTCATTTAGGTGTGTCTCTGTATGGCATACCACTGCCGGTTGTAGACGTCCGGTGTTTTCGCCGGAAACTGGACCGACGCGATTACGTCCAGCTTTGTATGTGTACCGCTACACCCGAGAAAACAAAATATCGTCGCCGACCCGGACTAAGAATTTGGTAAAATGTTGGCCAACTAAACGCTTTGCGATATGTAGGTTGGGAAATGAAATTAGGTGTATTTTTTGTCGCCGAAATGGCAATACATCAATAATGGTAAATTAGATTTCACGACATTGTTTGCGCAATCCGAAAGAGGCATTTGCTAGGTCAGTCGATCCTATAAGAAATACGAGAGACATTACCGGTCGCGTCGGAGAAGACACATCGCCGTAGTTCACGATAGCTAACATGTAACATTGAAGGTGAAGGAGGAAACTTGGTAAAACAAATACCTGTACACTGTAGAGCTACAGACCGCTCACGTCTGTAGCTCTACAGTGTAACAAAAAATTAAGATCCAATTTCCTTTATAGGTAAGTATTATTTTTCCTAGCAAAGCAGAGATAACTTAACTTTTGCGTAAGAAAGTTTTATAATAATTATAAAATATAGGTACACATTTTTCTGTACCGTAAAATGAGGTGAGTAGGGTTCGCGGGGAGAGTTGGGTTATGAATGGGGAGAGAAGGGTTGAAAGGGGGGTGAGATGGGTTTTTAAGGCTACTGCTACAAAAATAATGTATTCCAATTTAAAATGGAGCTATAGTAATACTCATAATAAAAAAAAATCGATCCAACAATCTTCCAAAATCACCTTTGTATGAAAACCCAACTCACCCCAAATACGAGGGACTACGGGGTGAGGTGGGTTTTTCTGTTTATCGTTAAAGTTATGAAATGGAACTACCCAAAATAAAATACAAACTAAAATACAAACGTACGGAACACTTATTATATACACCATTCAGTTTGCATATGTAAAACTAAAATGTTATCGAGGTTTGGATGTCAGGTTTGCACCTACTCACCCCATTTTACGGTACCCCTTGTGGTCCATAGTTATTACTGTAGTGGTGTATTTTTCTTTGGATCAAGGTAGAACCGTAGAACCGTACCTACCTTATTTATAATCAATAATTTTGTAAAAACTATGGAATCAGGAAGAAATACATGATTTTTGTCATTTTTCAGTCTATCCAATTCAAAGATCAAAGCAGCAGTAATAGCAGCACATGCTCTTTGTATCTGACCAGTGGGGAGACACTCGAGACTTCGAGCAAACTCGGCTCCGTTCGGCTCAGCATTGCCCAGAGCAATTATTAGGGTTGATACAACTTGACGTCCCTTTGCGTGCACGACCACAGATAAGATAATTACTTGAATTTTTATAAAGTGATTTTATTGCAAATAAAGTGATTGATTGATTGATTACTTATTCTGTGATCTGACCTTATAATATATTATGTTAATAAAAAAATATTTAAGCATTTTCGTGCTTCCTCCTCCTAATTTACCCCTTAAATATTATAATGAAATATGACCTTTAAGTTCTTTGAGATTATGAGCTCTGCCTCTGTATTATGCCAAAGTTCTTGACAATCACTCTTTCGTCACTGGCATGCATGCATTATATGTACTAGCCAATATAGTTTGTTAAAATAAATAATAATCTATTATGCTGTTTTCCAATAAACAATCCACTCCACACATTCAATCCTACTTGCAAGGCAACTGGCTTTGCTTACTGGCAGTTGGCTGTTCTCGCGTACGCTCGTATCTGGATACCTGATGCGATCGCTTTATCCAGTATGCAGCGTTGAAATTGTGACCGAGTCAGATAAAAATATTTATTTCGCAAGGTGAGCTGGATTTTATCAACATATCTGTACTATTTGAATGTATTTATCAAGACCATAGATTACAAGTATGGTCATATCAAAGTTGAACTAAGTTATTGTCAAAATGCATAATAGAAAAATTGAAAAATGTAATTAATTTATTATCAAACTCTTATAATTAGATATATAATAAAGACCGAAATTTAAAACATTGAAGTATTTTTAAACAAAGTGCGGGGACCCCATTGACAAGGGCAATCAGACAACCGTGGGTAGCGAGCTGTCGGAAAGTAGCGACTCAGTGCCTGGAGTAGTGAGACAGGACAAGCCCCTGGGCCTTACGTTTTGAAGGTTTCAATTTAAATAATTATTTACTGAACAAATCAGTTTCACTCAATTAATCAAGTGTAGTTAACTACACTGTAGTCAACGGTAATAACTTTTCACCAACCGTCTGAGGTAACTGCAGACATATACATATATCATACAGTTTCTCGCCATTGTAAACCGCTAAATTGTAAAAATAATCGACATTGTTCCTCGTTTTATATTATGTATAGGTAAAATATGAATATATCGTGGATTAGCAAACTTTTAATGGCAAACTTTAAGCGGCTGTCATGTACAGGCAGTGTGTGAGTTCATTCCTACACATAGCAACTTCGGGAACATTTCCGAATATTCACAACTTTGCGCCTGACCATATCCGGCGTAACGTTTGGCAGAGGACAGGATAACTTAATATTTAAATCATATTATGAGAGAAATAGGAATCACTCAAGTTATAAACTGTTTCTGGAACTTATTGTGGAGGTTCGCTAAGTTTCCGATTCCAAGAATCACTTAATAAAATATTTCTGAATCATCTTGCTTGCATGCCTTAGTGCAGTATAGCGAATAAACTCTCTGTGCAATGCAATTCCAGTTGAATTCTATTTTAGCTTTGCGCATTCCATGCCTCTTTGAAATTGCATCTTGTAGATTTCATTAATGTGACAAGATGTGACACGACCTACATGTAACTGATAAATAAATATTACATTTTAATTTATATAAGTTCTCATAGTTAAACAATAACCCAATCTTACGAAAACATAATCATTGATCGCCCAATAGTTAGTAGGTTAAAGTTTTAAAGTTACTCTAAGATATAGGTACAACAAAGAAACCAAATTTTCATTATGTCAACAAAAGGGCTATTTGAAAACGTTAATAATGTACTTTTTATACATGGTTTGGTCGATTATTATCTTGTAACAGTATAGTACAATCACAAACAAAAGACTGATAGACTTAATTTTTTCTTATAGGAATGTAAACCTCTCTTTAATCATACCTATTTTATTTACATTATTTAATCAACTATCCCTTTGACTGCAAAATTGGATTTACTCTTAGAATTTATATTTGTATCTCTGCAACTAACATTTTAATGGGGTATTTTAAGTAAAACTATTTTGAATCCGTGATATTCCTATTTAATTATAACTACGTATTTTACAAATAAAAACCACTTAGGAAGCGAGAAGTCACATTACCACACTGGCGAACAATTGAGTGAACAATAAACATTTCGACGAGTTTCTCCAATTCAACTGTAATAACTGAACAACAACGTCAAGTAACCTTGTTAAGGGCCAATAGATTCCCCCTCAAATCCCTGAAATGTTTATTTAAATCCTAATTTCGTCAAACCATGTTATTTGAAATTTGTTCAATTTAAAATTGGATTGAGTTAGAAGCAAAACGAAGTTTCCCTAGGGTGGCAAGGGTTCTGTTCTGTCACAGCATCATGAATCAGACAAATCAGTTATTCAATCTTCACGTCAAATATATTACAATGCATATGCACTAAAAGTGCTTATTTTTATAGAGGCACAGAAAGAACCACTTTTCAGCATATGTGTGTAAAAAAGTGGGGGATTGCCCGCCGGGACCCTGTCTTAAGGATGACTCACGTTAGACCGGCCCGTGTCCGGGCCGGAGCTTCCGGCGCATCGTTTTTTATGGAAATCATCACGTTTGCTCCGGCCCGGACACGGCCCGGTCTAACGTGAGTCATCCTTAACTCTGTCTGTTATTCACGCATAAACCAATTTAGATGGATTTTGGTATGGAGATCGTTATAGGCCCGAGAAAGGACCTAGGATAGTTTTCATCAATCTTCATCATCATCCCACGCAAACGAAGTCGCGGGCATAACCTAGTGATACAATAAGTATTCACCACACATGTACCTATACGACAAAATAATTTAAAAAATCTTCATTTTGGCGTTTCCGTAGTCGGGTCAAAAGGGACTGAGTGCTATTTCTGTGTCCACAGTTCTGTCGCGAAGGGTCTCGTCGCAAATTCGCCGCTCGTCACTCACAGGCCGTCCAAGTCGTCGCTACCCTTTTTACCATCAACTCGGGCCTTATTTCCAATGAGAAATACCACTTAAGGAACATGCCTTTCTTCAATACTTTTAATATGGGTTATTTATTTCTTGTAACTATCATCTAAATCATAATTAGATTCCAAAAAAAGTAAGACAATGTTGCCACTTTTTACTAGCGCGTCTTGTATTTATGTAAAAATAAGTAAATAAAAGTACTTTTTTAAATCGTAGGCGTAAAATTACCAATAAATAAATTATCCTAGCGTATTTATTTATAAAAAGGAATTTACTATTTTACAAACAAATTATGGTAGTGGCAACATTTTTTGGAATCTAATTATGATTTAGAGTTTACGCCATGTTATTGAACGCTTTTGTACAGATCGAAGACTTTTCGTTTTTTTTTTCTTTTTTTATAATCGGACTTTTATTATAATTATTGTATATATAGTTGGTCAAGCAGATCTTGTCAGTAGAAAAAGGCGGCAAATTTGAAAAATGTAGGCGCGAAGGGATATCATCTCATAGAAAATTTGAATTTCGCGCCTTTTTCTACTGACAAGATTTGCTTGACCAACTATAGATTGTATTTGTCAAATATTCATCAGATATTAAATTATGTAGTTGTTAATGTTGTTACCATTTCTTTCTACAGTGTGTCCAGTGGCAGATTTCCGATTGCAAATTAAAGAAAAACTAAAATTATGTACACCAAAACTATTTACTTTTATTAAAAGTACATGTTGCAGATTTCATTTTTTTTAATCACATTTTCTACCTAGCTAGGGCGTCTATTAAAATTAATATGACAACTTACGTCGTGGTCTCCACTTTTGATTTTAATTTCTTGTTCCGATATTTATGGACCAGAAAAGTTATCAATGTCAGCTGACAGATCAAATACTTAACAGTTTTATAACAAAAATTCACAGATTTCGTGCCTCACACGACTATCGAGCACATTGGAAATGAATCTACGGAATTCGAAAAAATATTGTCGCTGAGCGACGAGAAAGTCTGGATAAGGAAAAAGTTACAAAATAAAACTACAACGTTGAATGATAATTATTTTATTCTTAGACTAACACAAGTATCCGGGACATAACGCATGTGAACAAACAAATTGCAAAATTTCCACACGCGTATCCAAGTTTGAATAATTGTCGCCGTGGCGCATAAGTATAGGTACATATTTCATTTTTCGATTAATAAGCAGGATATATTAATGTTCAAAGTACAAGAAAATTATTACACGGCAAATCCGTAGTCAACTCGAGAAGTGGTGATCGGCAGCGGCCCATTTGCTGCAAGATATGAAATTTTCTTGACAGCAGTTTGACGCGACGAGAGATGACCATAACAGCGTTTGTCTATGTTGCACCAAACCTGAGTTCCAATAGGTACTACCAGGGTTCAGCATCAGCTATCTTGGGTAATGCTCTACCATGTGCTCGATCATGACGAATCGGGTGTCCAAAACAGCGTGTGCCTATGTTGCACCAAACCTGAGTTCCGCTAGGTACAACCAGGGTTCAGCATCAGCTCTATCTTGGGTACTACTCTCCTAAGTGCTCATCGAGACGAGTCCGATGACCAAAACAGCGTGTGCTTATGTTGTATTAAACCCGAGCTCCACTAGGTACTGCCAGGGTTCAGCATCAGCTATCTGCTAGCAGCCGCCAGCAACATGCTGAGGTGAGACCATTTCGTGGCACTTTTTCTTATGTTTCTCTGTATAAGTTTTTATTTTGTGTTTCTCCCTCTCCCTCTCCCTCTCCCTCTCCCTCTCCCTCTCCCTCTCCCTCTCCCTCTCCCTCTCCCTCTCCCTCTCCCTCTCCCTCTCCCTCTCCCTCTCCCTCTCCCTCTCCCTCTCCCTCTCCCTCTCCCTCTCCCTCTCCCTCTCCCTCTCCCTCTCCCTCTCCCTCTCCCTCTCCCTCTCCCTCTCCCTCTCCCTCTCCCTCTCCCTCTCCCTCTCCCTCTCCCTCTCCCTCTCCCTCTCCCTCTCCCTCTCCCTCTCCCTCTCCCTCTCCCCTCCTCTCCCTCTCCCTCTCCCTCTCCCTCTCCCTCTCCCTCTCCCTCTCCCTCTCCCTCTCCCTCTCCCTCTCCCTCTCCCTCTCCCTCTCCCTCTCCCTCTCCCTCTCCCTCTCCCTCTCCCTCTCCCTCTCCCTCTCCCTCCCCTCTCCCTCCTCCCTCTCCCTCTCCCTCTCCCTCTCCCTCCTCCCTCTCCTCTCCCTCTCCCTCTCCCTCTCCTCTCCCTCTCCCTCTCCCTCTCCCTCTCCCTCTCCCTCTCCCTCTCCCTCTCTCCCTCTCCCTCTCCCTCTCCCTCTCCCTCTCCCTCTCCCTCTCCCTCTCCCTCTCCCTCTCCCTCTCCCTCTCCCTCTCCCTCTCCCTCTCCCTCTCCCTCTCCCTCTCCCTCTCCCTCTCCCTCTCCCTCTCCCTCTCCCTCTCCCTCTCCCTCTCCCTCTCCCTCTCCCTCTCCCTCTCCCTCTCCCTCTCCCTCTCCCTCTCCCTCTCCTCTCCCTCTCCCCTCTCCCTCTCCCTCTCCCTCCCCTCTCCCTCTCCCTCTCCCTCTCCCTCTCCCTCCCCTCTCCCTCTCCCTCTCCCTCTCCCTCTCCCTCTCCCTCTCCCTCTCCTCTCCCTCTCCCTCTCCCTCTCCCTCTCCCTCTCCTCTCCCTCTCCCTCTCCCTCTCCCTCTCCCTCTCCCTCTCCCTCTCCCTCTCCCTCTCCCTCTCCCTCTCCCTCTCCCTCTCCCTCTCCCTCTCCCTCTCCCTCTCCCTCTCCCTCTCCCTCTCCCTCTCCCTCTCCCTCTCCCTCTCCCTCTCCCTCTCCCTCTCCCTCTCCCTCTCCCTCTCCCTCTCCCTCTCCCTCTCCCTCTCTCTCTCTCTCTCTCCCTATCCCTATCCCTCTGCCTCTGCCTCTGCCTCTATTTCTATTTCCACCACCACAAGCAGTGCAAGTGTTATTCTGCCGTCATAATCCCGATAATTCACAACAAACACCGATAACGAACTCTGCGAAACATGAAGTCATAAATGTCCTGTGAAAAATGTCGTTCTGGGTTTTTGACTATTTTAAGGTTAGGCTACAGGGCAAACCCTTAACCCGATCGTCTTTGTTTTAGGCTCAAATTGTAGCTGACTAAATTGTCCAGAGCCGTTTTTCTCAAATTTTTGATATCATTCTTCGTTTCCAAATTATCGAGCACCAAAATCAAAAATTCGGAAAAAATTTAATTTTATTTTCACTATTTCGACCATAACTTTTTTTGTTTTTGACTTTCTCGAATAATTATTTTTGCACCTTACAGCTCTCGTGATTATGCGTCTTTTGAGCCTATTTTTTAATATCATATCTTCACAACTTTCCGAGATATAAGGGGATCGCACTTTTTCGTGAAATCGGACCGTATACTGGAGCGAACGAAAAGACATTTCCAATGTCAAAAATTAAAAACAAAGTCGGGCTCTTGCAGTACTGAGTCAAAAGCCGTTGGTTAGATAACGCCTCAATACTTAATAGCATGACTGTGTAGTATGTGCTGTGCACGCTCATCTGATGGCCAGCGATCCATTGTCACTATTAATCAACCCCCTCCCTCGCACTATAGGTACGCGCTCGAAAATTATTGGAATCGAAATCGGAAATCTGCCACTGGATACCTCAAAAATAGACAAAGAGTTATATTTTCCAATAATAAACGTTTTAACTCACACATTATGGAAACTTTCAGTATTGCCCGCGCATTATCTATTAACAACTAACCACTGACGTGAACGAGATTACAATAGATAGGTATTAATTTACTAGGCAGGGCCCCAGAGGAGTGCATGGAAACCTTGTGGCGTTAATACGAGTAATCACGGCTTTATTACATTACGGACATATTTTGACGTCATTTTATGCATAAACTAAGTGTCGTTATATGTAGCCTATGATAGAAAAATTAATACCTACATTAAATGATAACTACATAAACATAATACAATCACCCTGGATTGCGATATTTTGCTAAAATATAAGTCGTTTGTAATGTTTACTTACGTTTTTGAATATATATTTTGTAATAGGTATAATTGGTAAGGTAGTTCCGAAACTTTCGAAACGTATTCCATTGTTTACCCATTACCGGAATAAACTGCACATAAGAAGGCGTTCTAAAGTTAAAGTTATAGAAAAATTCATCCTATTCCCAGTGTTTAGAGAATAAAATGAGTCCTAAGACCAGTCAATTTAAGAACTTGCGAAAGTTATATCCGATCAATTTACCTTGCGCTGGGGAAACTAGATTTTGAATATCGTAGCGTCTGGCCTGAATTCAGGCTTGGTTTAGGCGAGATCGTTGCTTCAATTTCCAATATCATGTGACGTCACAGCAGTCCGGGCTTGTCTGGAAAACAAAGCTTATTTCTCACTTAGACTATGCATGGTTGGTATCTAAAACCTACAAACAGACAGACGCGGCGGGGAACTTTGTTTTATAAGGTGTAGTGATGTCGGAGGGGTGCTGACCACACTTGCTGCAAAAATTGACTGTGTCAGTCACCTGAGCGCACCAGCGACGCTGTCAGCGATAGAATGCAGTCGCTGTGGCCGAAATTGGCTAGGAGATGTTGATGATGATGATGGGGTGATGATTATATGAAAGTATGACTTTATAAAAGATTGAAACACAGTATGTTATACTCGTATACAATCAGCTATTAATATTTAGTGATTTTGTCTAAGCACAATCGCAAAGAAAAACATGGGCCCATATTATTAGGACCATTTTAGGTTATTAACAAACGCTTGAATGCATGTTTGTTCAAAGATATAAGATGATAAACTTTTTACCTACATAGGACATGGAGGAGACAGTAAAAGTTCATTTATTATTACCTATATTCAGATTAATAATTTCTGTACTCACAAATCAACTCACTATAATTAAATACAGTCGAATTGTATCAATCAATGCACCTTCTAAATACGAAACATTTCCTTCAGGTTTAGTCCTTAAATGAAAAAAGTTACGCAGTACCTATTTAATTAAGCAAACAAATAATTATCTAGCGTGTAAACGATTCTCCAAAAGACAACTTCGAATTGTTCAAGACAATTTATTGATACAAAAGTTTTGCGGCCCTATATTTTCGGTCTTATTCATAACACAGATAATGTAATATCAGAAGTCGTACCAATAAATACATAAAATTACCTTTTTTTTAATAATGGGATTTTTTTTAATAGACCTAGGTATCAATACCTACTAAATACAAGAATCTTAACAATAAGCATAGCATACATCCGTTTTAAGATGAGATCCATTCCGACTGTTGCAACAAAGCAGGAAACAGGAAACAGGCTATGTTACTACCTTTTCTGAATGGAATGAGTGTTGGAGTTGATTATTCTAATCGTGACAGCAATGCGGCCACGACAACAACACAATATATGCTGCTGTAGTCATAATCCAAAATATGCTTAACTTCGTTTTCTATGACGTGTGATCGGTGATCACGTGATGCTTTCTATAGAAAACTGAAGTTTCCGATGCCTCAGCCCGGACTCGGACCATTCTAGCGTGAGTCATCATCCTTAATGGTTTCTGACCGCGTGGATTCGCGAAGCATCACCTACTCGACTCGTATAATGACGCCGACTAGAGACTTAACTCTAACTTATTAGAAGTGAAACTTCTCTGCGATTATATTTTCTGTGTTTTCGGTCCTACTCATAATTTATATTAATTGAAGGCGGGGAAGTTTACAAACTCTTCAGTTGCGAGATACTTGTTTTAAAGAACAATTTTGCGCAACTGTGCTGGGACGCAGTAAATAGTATTGGGTACCTACAACTTCAATTGAAATATATTTTGAAGTCATTCCACGCGAGTTAAGTATCAGGAAAACATTTAACATTTATCAAAATTAGGAAATCATACAAATATAACGCATAATTGATACGGCGGAATAAATTTTAGGTAAGTATTAAAATTTATTTCAATAGCTTATTTTGTTGCGCATAGTAAAGAACTAAAAGTGTGAGTACGAATCTACGAATAACATTTTGTTCTAGATAAATATGTATAGTTTCGTTTGTTGAATTTGTTTTGAAGGTGCTAATTCCTCGGTCTCAATTAAATTATTTATAATATGGTACTTTGTATACTTTTAATAAAATTATGCTATCTAGCCTACTTTCGATAATGATTATCAATAAAAAAATTACGAGTCGGGCAATGCATCGCGATTCATTCCGACCTTCATACGATACAAGAAGCCATACTAGCCTATAAGGGTTCCGCTCTTGTCATTTTAGCTACGGAACTATGCTTTGTATTTGTAAAAGAAAATATAGTTTTTAATTTTAGTTTTTAATCTTTTTGATGTTACTCATTATACTGTATTATTTTTGCTGAATAAAATACTTATATAATATTATTAAAAAAAAACATAATTATCTTATTACCTACTAGTGGTTGATTACAAAACTTACAAAATATGAAAAGTTGTCAACGTACTGACCATACCTGGTCAAATTGACCAGCTTTGATCAATTGTTTATTATTTTACAAATTGTACCACTGGTCATCGTTACTCGTAGTCCTTTAAAACATACACACATGAGGGTACCTACTTAGTAATATGCGAATGGACAATTAAAACGGACCAACGTCAGTGAATAGAGGTTGGTTCATAACCAGGTTGTAGACAACAATGCGCAATGAATACATACTCCAATGCGTGTTTTTATTTATTAGATATCTCGTAAATATCTTGTAAACCCACGTCAAGTCTGAACTGACATATATGTCTGAACTCCGCTGCATATTATGTAATACCGTGGTAATACCTAAAAGACCCTTGCTAGCAAGTTCTACAACAGCATCCAATTACCTTAGCTAGGTAAGTATTATTATAAGTAACCTACTTTAGTAAACTAGGACACCGATTAAGAACTAGAACCCTCGGGTCTTTAGGTTGAGTAATTAACTGTAGTTTATCTTGTGCTACATATAGAATTAACATCATATCTAAACAAGAAAAGCAATATCTTTTACGAGAAAACATATGATACAAATAACTGCGAGTAGAGCCACAATAATGGAAGTATAGTATAGGAAGTAGGAATAACACTTTCCTTATTTCCTATGTGTAGGAGAGGTAGAGGACCATTGGGCAGTCGGGAGGCTCGGGCACCCCCTTGTGAATCAGGACTTATTACAAGGGGGTGCCTGAGAGCCTCTCGACTGCCCAATGGTCCCCTACCTCCCCTACTATTCATTTTCTAGTACCAAAAATTATAATTCGGTTTTTGATCATATGTCAAGGATTATTGAACATTGCAATTTGTAACTCTAAATTCGAAACCTAAAGTTATTGATTAGCAGATTACATTTATAATAAACTATAAGTACCACAGAATTGAACGACTCCTTTTCACTTATTATCACAAAAGGGGTTTAATGCTTTCAACGTGGATTACTTATTATAGTTCGTAGCTTCCTAATAGAGCCCGACTGCTAATCCTATTGTCTATTGTTAAGTAAAACAACACGTGCTACTTACCTGCAAAAAAGGGTCTTAATTATTCTATTTAGCACCTGAGCGCGGGCTAGTCCAACGCTCAGAAAAACCAGTGTAATTGCGCTCTCCGACAACGCGCCTTTGTTACGCATCTCGATGACACATTTTAGACTGGTTCTGTAGCGTTCGACTCGCTGGCACTCAGTAACCGAAGTACGCAGGTTTTTATGCAGGTGGTTGTGGCACGTGGCACGAGCGGTTTTACTTAACAATAGACAATAGGATTAGCCGTCGGGCTCTATTAGAAACCTACGAACTATACCTACAACTTGAAATTTACAAAAGCTGTCTCATATCTCATTAATATGTTTAACTAAGTAGTAAGTAATGGATCTGCATGATTAACACCTGCAAAAGCGACCTAGTTAATATATGTACTAATATATTTGTACATATTTACATTTTGCCTGACTGATGCAAAAGGGTATTAGGATTATACATATTTATTACTTATTATGTACAGTATTTCGCGAGTTTATTTTTTATCGTCGCTCTGTAGTCTAAACGACATGAATGCTTTCACCATATTTAGTTATGAGATGAAACTACAAGAGAATTTTTGGGGCTTTTAATGCCCAATCACCCAAGTATATTCCTATCCAACGACATAAATAAACACTTTTCACCTAGTTGATATATTTAATTCCTTACTTAACAGTATATTTTGATGCTGTTTTTCAAATGAGCCCGCAACGACCCCAACCCGCGCTAATGACTCGAAAGCACCGCGTAATATCTCACGGACGACGCTTTTGATTAATTCCGCTATGAAATTCTAGCAGTATCAGCTTTTTTAGTTCGCTTTTTTAACAGTATGCTCTATCGCGTACTGTTCTGCTTTCATAGTTATTTTTGTATAATGTACAATGTGAAAAATGATGATTTTACTGGGAAGTAATGCTTATGATGGGATTTTTTGGTACGAGAAGTTACGTTTTTCATTTTGTAAAGGCCTGTGCACACTGGCTGCGTGTGCGTGACGTGCACGTGCGGCGTTGTAGTATACAGATCCTTGTGAGAGACAGCACACCGCTTGCGTAACGTGTGCGTGTGCGGCTCCAACATTTTAGCGCACACGCACGTGCACGTCACGGACACGCAAGCCGGTGTGCACAGGCCTTTAGACCAAGAAAAGTCTGCAGCGATTTTGATAGCCCACGCAGCACTGCTCTACTCTAACTTGCTCTTGATTAAAACTTGTAAAATTTATTGAAATTCAGATTTTGATGTAGGCGCTAACGAAAAATGGTAGTTTTAATATTGATAGGAACTACAATTTTTCATTAGCGCCCTCTTAACTAGGTATAAGTATAGAATCTTATTGTGACAAACTAATTTAACGGAATTGCAAAGAAATATTTTTAGCGATAAAAGTCACCCAGAATGCGGGCTATCAATAAAGTGACCCTCTTTTTGTCACACCAGGGTAAATCGGAGAGGGTGAAGGGGTACAAGGGTACAAACCACACGGATATTCAATCACGGAAAACATATACGAATGCAAAGTGTCGACTGTCCAGTCGTTGAAGAGAAAACTCTGTTCTTCATATATTCAGTAGGTAGGTAACTAAAAGCTCTATCCCAAGGATAATGTGCAAGTAGGTACATATCTTTGAAATAACGGGTTAGTTATATAGAATGGGAAATCGACCCTTGCAAATAACATTGCGGGTAGGCCGTAGATAGTGCGAACTGCCATAAAATTATTTGTAAGATTATGGGAGCCTACATAAACCCTGTGCCTATCTTCTTTGTGTTTATCAAAATGTATATTTTACACTAACTGTGTCTGCGTCTCGGTATGCGTGGAACGAAATTTAATGAAGTGCGTAGTATTTTGTAACAACGAGATACCTTACGGAATTCGAAAACTTTCACTTTTGTGAAACGGAGGAATTGTTTTAACTACAGGCGATGACAATTCACAAGTCGTTCTCAGGTGAACAGTATCACCATCCGTAGCTGTGTTGACACTATGATACCTATAGGATAAGGATTCGCTTTTTTTGTTTAGGAAGTTTCATAGTTTTGAATAACGTTATTCTGTAGGTAAATCCATTATTATACCATGGGTAAATCCATCGATTGTTGTTGGTGGTGGCTACATTCATTTATGTGTTGTATTCAAGTTTCAAACGTGAACCCAGTGATCAGAAAATATGTATAATGAAAAAATCTATGTCAGCCCAAAATGCCCAGCATAAAAGCAAATAATCAAAACTACAAAAACACGCACTACTACTACTAAGCCAGAAATGTTAAGTAAGTATAAAAGATATATCAGGTATAGGAAGGCAATAAACTGCGATTCGTTGCTTTATTTTTAGCGTAAAATATTTCAGGTTATCTTTGGACGTCGTATAAATTTATTCTTTATATAATACTCTTTGCCACAGGACCGTCTTTGTCTTAGCGAGCTAGAAAAGCAACTCGACTAGCCTGCGGTATATCCCTTCAACTGTAGCAGCTGGGTGTAATAAGCTAAACCAACGTATCATGTTCATTTGATACATAGATATAATATGATATTTGTCTCAGTGGATCTCTCTCCCACCGCTAATTAATATTGGTGTGAGCCAGTTGCATTGAGACTAATATAATAAATACAAAGTTTGCTGTTTAGGGGGCATGTCTCTAACGATAATATTAGACTTTTTAGCTAGGCCATTTCGAGCTTACATTTGCGAGACGCACGAACGCACGAACAAAATGACATATTTATGATACCGAAGTGTAAGCTTTAATTAGCCTCATTATTTTACAAAGGAACTTCATACAATTTTACATATCGATGCCGGAAAGCAAACACGTAGTAACCCACACAAGGTCAAAAACTTTTTTATTACATTTTTCGGTTATTCCCACTAGTTACCACCAAGTTCTTACCAGTGGTAACTACTGGAAATTTTTTTCCCACCTTTTACCACTGGTAACTACTGGGAAAAAAATCCCACTAGTTACCACCAACTCGGCTTGGTGGTAACTACTGGGAATTTTTATTCCCAGTAGTTACCACTGGTAAAAGGTGGGAATTTTTTTTCCCAGTAGTTACCACCAAAATATTGTTAAAAATTCAATACTAATAAAAACAGTATAAATAGTATAGTATAAATGTAGAGTGCTGTAATAAATAAACTGCTTTAAAAGTGATCAAAAATATTAAAACAGTTTTACCGGTAGAAAAATCCTTTTTAAGGGTGTGGTAAAATTTTTGGCAATACATTTAATGCATTCTAAATTGCTTACAAGAAGAAAACAAATACTGTTACAGCATTTTGTTCACCCAAAATGTCTAAACCGCAACGTTTAAGACTTTATTACGGATATCTTTTGTCATGTTCAGGTGGATTACTGCGTTTTTGCTGTCCATAAAATATTTAAGGAAATGCTATCCTATACATTTGGTACGGGCGTTTACTACGTGTTTGCGAACTGTGTAAAACATATCAAAACGTAGTAACCCACAAAATATGGACTTTTAACAACTTGCGGTTAAATTCATTTAAATGAAATTGAATTCCAAAAAATTTTGAATGATGCATCCAAATTTGAGTAAGTTATGTTCATGAACAAGATAGTTATGTTTTTTTTTCTAAACTCGATAAGTTTTTCGGCTCTGGTGAACAAATTGGTTTTTGTGGGTTACTACGTGTTTGCTTTCCGGCGTCGATATGTACCTACCTACCTATTTTTTTGGCAGCATAATCTTAATAATTTGTTTGTGACCTCTTTCGATCTCATCAGCTCAAAAATTAATTAACCAATGTTTTCGAATATTATTGAGAACAAAAAAAGTAGCTAATTATTTGAGTATGACTCACAATCAAATTAAATGGCACTTGTCACGATATAATTCAGTTTAAATTGTCCCACAAATTTATTAGTTCTAAAAAATATAACTTTCTTAGCATGTTATATGAAACATGCATCTGTAGCAGAGGTAGGTACTTCAAATAATTTCAAGCTATATGACTATCCCGTCAAATAAATTCGCTGTTTCTGAGCTGGACGAATGAAGCGTCTTTTACACTTTGTAATGTTCCCCGCTGCAAGCCGGATGGCTCAAATAATTTAGCTCAAAGGCACTTTGTCAGTGCTTTCTGTAACCTAAAAACCTGTATTCCTTGCAGTTTTGTAGGTATTAATAGCATTTAAAACTTTGGTTTTCCTTGCCATGGAACTGTCAAATGAATGAGAATTGAAATCGGTTTAAAGACATTTATTTCTCAAAAAGAATAACTGTAATTCAGTTACATGAGAAATGTGCACAATGTACAATTTAAATGGTTTCGCTAACTTTAATGGGGGTGTTTCCTACATTTAAAATAAATTATTTCACACTATGCACGAAATAAAGCACCAGAAAATTATTAGAAAACTGTAGACAGCATTTATAATCCAGTAACTATGTCACTCTTTTTGTAACGGGGGTCGTTTGCGTCAAATTCGGTAGTTCTGATTTTTGCAGACTTGTTTCTGATGATGGCTCAATGAATAATCCAAGTTTTTGACCTCGAGCGCCGAAGGTAAATTTGACAATAATCGTAAAAACCGCGAAAATTTCGGATTCTTTTAAGATTTGGGCAATTATAACCCTAAATGACTAGTTTTTGATAGTACCTTTTCAAGACGTTTTTGGGTCAATTTTTTATGTTTGAAAAATCTGATTTATAATCATTGTTTTAGGAAGGGTTCTTAACAACAAAAAATATACTCTACGAGGCACCTCTGCACTTTTTATAGTTAGCTAGATATGGACGTTTAAAGATCGACATTTGTATGGCACTATTTAGCCATTTGTAAGGCGCTTTTGACATGTATAGGGCATTTTTTCGACATTGTATGGCAGTATCAACATGTATATACCACTATTTATTATTTTTGTTACATTTATAAGACCCTGACGACATTTGTATGGCACCTTCTCGACATCTGTATGACACTATGTCGACATTTGTATGCCACAATCGACATTTTACGGTCAAAATAGCCGTATAAATGTCGCCATACAAATGTTGCGACATGTCGCCAATAATATTTTTAGCGATATTTCCTACACAATACAACCGATCCACTTATTTATTTTACTATATATTTTAACACTATATTTGCAACTATTATTATAAAATAAACATTTTTATATCAACTGTGTATGTACCAACGTATTAAGCGTCCATACAAATGTCATTGTAGTCGTACCAAAATATATCGAAAGAGATTCTTACCTGTTTTTAAATAAATTAAAGTGTTTCCGCGTCCACATTCAATGTCAATCGATGCACAACTAACCGAACTATTGCTTCGTAAATTTAATCTAACCGTTATTCAATAGACAAAGAAGATTATAGGGGATTGAAGTCATAACAAAACAGGTGCCGCGCGGGACAGCGATAAAAAGGCTTCCCTTGTTTTATTAAATAACGCATTAATTTATCAATATCATTAAATCAATTCTCTAGAAAATGCTCTTTATAAAAATACAAAGTTGTTTATAATACGTTGCCTTTTTTTTTTTTTTTTTTTACGTTGGGGAAATGCGTTTACGCATGCCACCTGGTCAGGGGGTACCAGGGGGGATGACGGACTAACCAGTGGAGGACTACCGTCTAAAACCACCAACGAGTGCCAACTCCGCTTTAGATGGGGTGCCGCAGGGTCGCTATCAGCATTCGACCACGTGCTTATAATACGTTGCCTACATCCAAAGTTATGATTTTTTTTATTGCGCTATGCCGCCACTGGGACACGCGAAAAAGCGGCAAATTTCGCCGTTTTTGGAACTTCAAATGCGATTTTGTCAGAAACAAATAATATTTTAGGTACAGTTGTGCATGATTTTAAAGCTTATAATACATTGAATGAAAATATATACAAACCCAGTCTTTTAGTCCTATGGACTTCGAGTTTTAGCCGTGGGACAGCAAAAAATGCCTATTTGAAAATTGACCCTTTTAAAGTAAACTAAATTCTCTACAATACGACACTAGACATGTCTGTATAGATCTATATCTATATTTTCCGAGATAGTCTTTCAAAAATTTATAATTTTTTTAACTTGAATTCGTAGACTCAGTGCAGTGTGTAATGTGTATGCACTTTTGTCTCAGGCGATTGGCACGATTGTTCTTAAGGTCAACCAAAGCTGATTTGGCCCGATAGCCACGAGATCGTACCGTGCCTACCCACAAAAAAGAAGGGAAAGGGTCGGCTCTGCAGGTCCAACCTGTGTTATATATCTACTATTCTTAGCCCTTGCTATATTATAAGTTATATATCATTGTTCTAATAGTAAGTAATAATAGAATTCTTAAGAGCTAAATAAAAAATACGTGGCACAGTTTTCTGTTGCGTCACCTGTTCCGGTGTATATTTAAGGTCAGTACGGGTAAGGGTGACTAGGCCTTCACATTGGGGCCTGTTTACACATTGATTAGTGTTATTGCGAGTACATAAGTACCTACATTTGCCACTAAACGCAAGTAGCAAATTTATGAACTCACAATAAACACTAATCAATGTGTAAACGGCGATAAACAGACCCCAATGTGAAGGCCTAGTCACCCTTATTATTTATACCCGTATGGCACACTTATCAGTATTGACTTTACTCAATAAATGATCTTACAACAAACTACAATTATTAAATACATGTTAATTTACTATACATTCCATTCGTTAATCTTTATATTATTTAATATATTATATATTTATTTAATTAACATCTACATTTATAACTGTATAATAAGTGCGGCTCATGAGTCATTTCAGTATTTAAATTATGACTATAATAAAACGAAGTGACAATTCGTTTTATATCATCGTAAAAACATCGTCAGAGTATATATTATTACTTAATTACCTATCTATCGTTGCCTACGTGCAGTTTACTTGACACTCGGAATAAAAATGCAATGAAATAATTGTGTTTTTATAATTTTCATCACACAGGTCACATACTATAAAATATATGTAGGTATGTATAGATAATTTGAAAAATAGGAACTACCAATAGGACTACCAACTACCAACGGCTCAAATTTCCTTGAGTCCAACTTTACTACGAGGGGCACACCGAAATTGACGGGAATTGTGTAGTTTAGGATGAGTTTGAATAAAACCTGATACATGCATACTGGCTATTTACAATCACGATGACATATCCTTAATTAAAAAAAAATATGAATATATTTATTATAGCGCTTTAAAATTTACTAGTCGATAAAAAGAAAGGGGCTCACGCGTGAAAATTTCCGTGACCGAATTTATCACAACTTTCGCCGAGAGTTATTTCGTGATGGATGTCTCATCGAGCTTATTTCTATACATATATGTTGTTGAAGTGCCTAGTCAAATGACAATATATCGCTGGTCTGCGGAGTTTTGACGGGGTCGTGCCTCTCTCAGTACTCTACCTTCTACAAGTCGACCAAAAACAGCGGTAATACTTGAAAACGACACGGCTGTGCAAAAGATAATACGAGCAAATCCGGAGAACTATGGGCATTTGAATGACTGTAATCCAAACTATTGTACATAGTTAATTGGGTGTCAGAAACCTGTTTTCCCGATGGGTACCACATAATTTGTCTGAAGAGCAAAGTATGGCTTGTGTTGTTTGGTACCGATCTACTCTCTCTGAAACGCTTTAACGGAGGGACGTCAAAAGCCGTGTATACTTAATATCGTCTCAGGTTATCAATCGAGGGTTTATTCCTATGAACCTTAAAGGAAGCATCAATCGGCAGTTTGGGTCTTCGAAGCCAAGGTCAAGCCAATGAAAATCTACAAATCGGCCATTTTGGTAATGCCTACTTCAGAGTACAAAAACTGCTTTAATTAATGGTTCGAAAGAATGCAGAAATGCATTCATTGCAAAAGAACATACTTAAAAAAACAATAAATCATAATTTATGTCTAACTTGCAGCTAATTTTTTTTTACCGATCATTTCGGTGTGCCCCTCGTACTGCGTCTTCAAACTAATAAAATCGTAAATAATGGGCTACAATTGTGCGTCTACAATGAATGATACACAAATGTATAGGTACATAGATAATTATTCGTAATAAACAGATATACTTCTTTCCAGGGGATAACACTATTCTGCACAATGTATCAGGAGAGTTTCGATCGGGTGAGCTGACGTGCATTCTCGGACCTTCGGGTGCTGGCAAGTCCTCCTTGATGAACATACTGGCAGGCTATGCGTGAGTAATACATTACACTTCTTCTTAGATCATATGAAAATTATATTAGATCTCAATTATATGAAAATGAATATAACTTGCCCTAGTTGCTAAGAGCAGGAAGAAATATAGGGGGGTAGGCACGGTACGATTACGATCTCGAGGCTACCGGGCAAATCAGCTTTGTTTGACCTTAGGAACAATCGTGTCAAGAGGCATAGCCTGAGACAAAAGTGCATACTCACTGTATTTACTTACTTAGCCTACGAATTCAAGTTCGAAAAAAATATAATTTTTGAAAGGCTTTATCTCGAAACCCATTAGATACTACAGAGACAATTATAGTCACGTATTGTAGCAAATTTAGTCTATTTAAAAACGTTCCGAGAAGGTATTATCAAAAACTAGTCCTTTAGGGTTATAATCGCCCAAATCTAAAAAAACTGAATCTTTCGCGGTTTAGTAGATTTTTGACAAAATTGCGTTCGTCGCTCGAGGTCACAAACTTGGATTATTTATTGGGCCACCATCATAAACAAGTCTGCAAAAAAACCAGAACTACCGGATTTCACGCAAACGAACCCCGTACACTCAGGCGACAAAGTTACTGCAATAAATAAAGATGGACATTCTTTATTAAAAAGGTCTGACACGCCGCATAGTTCCTACAACTCAATTCTGGATTTCCGGAAGACCAAACCACCGCTATACATGCCTAATATCGTAATATCATATTTTATGGACACGATATTGCGGAACCGTTTATTCGTTTAATTTGACGGATAAAGATGTGTTTACAAACTGTATAGTATTTGAAAAGTAATTAACAATTAACATATAGCTCTCGTATCGTGATAAAACTTAAAAGTTGCTGAAACTTTGTATAGTTGACCGGAGCGTAGCGAAGGTCTACGTTTCGACTGGAGCATTTTGCTTCTGTATGTCCGGATGTTCTCCTCTACAGGTCGCAATTCTTAACCGAATCTCGTGAAATTTTGTGACTGGATTCTATGTCTAAATAATTTTTTTTTGTCCGTCCGGTTTTTTGGATTTTTTTAAAATGGCGGAGTCGTGATAGCTCGCGCCTAAACAAATAGTGGTATCGGTACCATACGAGTGTTTTCTTTTTGAGATATGTTTATAGATTAAATGGCCAAAAATTCAGAAAATTTATTTCGCTGGTTTCGGAGGTATTGAGATATTTAATTTTAACTAATTTTAATTTGAGAAGGAGTAGCTAAATTTCGTCAACCCATCTAAGAACTATTTGGCTCAGTTGGTAAACGTTCGCTTTTTCTGTTTGCGCAGAGGGTCTGGGTTCGATCCCCAGTAATTGTATGCTGGGATATTATAACTTTTGTATTTTTTTACACATAAATTTCGTATTGTTTTTTTTTAATTTACTATATTTAAAGCTCTTAGCACCATATTAAGGTAAGTACCCCTATTAACGAGGGGGTTAAGCAACTTTTACAAATACAGCCAAAAATGAAACATAAGCTGGCTCTGTATGGACAATGACATATTTTTTTATGGTAGTTTGTATATCGATATGTATATTTCAATCGTTTTTGGACTTGTTTTGGCCAGTTATATAGAAAAAAATAATTATTAAACCTAAAATGTCGAAATCGCCCATTACCGTGGTAATTGATCATTGCTACCCAAATACCGCGGATAAGGGTTCCTTTTTACGAGGGTAAATAAACCCATCGCATTTTTAGTTCCTACTTATATTTATTTGATAATAGTAGTGAAATAAATAGTAGGTATTATATTTATTCAGATTTCCAATCATAAGATTCAATTAATATATTTTTTGGTTTTTCTATAAGGAAAAATAACAGAATTTTTTGTAAAACATAATTATGATAGTGAATTTCTTTGAGTCTACTTACACCTACTAACTACACTTTAGATAATAATATACTCGTATATGTGGTCGTATCAAAAATACATGCTGTATAATTATAAGTATCTACATAAAACAATATAAAATAAATAAATATAAGGGGACATCTTACACAGATCGACATAGCCCCAGACTATGCAGAGCTTCTACTATGGATACTAGGCGACGCTATACATATTTATATATATATATATATATATATATATATATATATACTTATAGACAAATAGAAGTTTATAAAATAAAAATAATAATTCAGCCTATATAGGTACGTCCCACTGCTGGGCACACTTATATACCTACATAGAAATCACCCATGACTTAGGAACAAATATCTGTGTTCATCACACAAATAAATGCACATCAACATCAAATTGATCCAATGATACAAGATATGTGAAATCAAATATTAAAATACTTAAATTAATTTTGGATGTAGGTACATACTGCATCCATTACCTATTAATAACACATAATCCAAACATAATTTTAAATTAATTAAAAACGAAACTTAAATATGTATAAAATAAACAACCTACTGAAACCCGTCTCGGGCTGCCCCCGACGCAAAGGTGCCCATCACGCTCGCTGCGTTGCCGCGTTGGATTGCGATTGTATGTTGGTGTATTAATATATTGGTGTGTAATACAATAGGTTTTATAATAATTATATAATGAACCTATTTATTTCCTACCAAAGTTGTGGGTGGATCGGTATTGGGTTCCCATACATCTTATTACCGAGTGATGTCTTTTGTTACCATCGCTAAACGGTTTGATTCACATTATTGGAAAACTCATTTGCGAGTAATAAAAATAAATAAAGATCGCGTTTATTTTGAACACAATCAAAATGGAAGATACTAAATATTACGAAACATTGTATAAAACAGACTTGACAGCCATGCTTTTGTTTTTATATCAATATTTAAACAAGATTCTCATATAATGGTTTCTAAGGAAACCCCCAGTTAAGTGCTTAAAACTGTAGTCAAAATTAAGAGTTCTTGAATAGATTTCATACCACGTTAATAGCTCTTTAGCTTTATATATGGTTTTATATTTCAATAACATCAAGAGTTAAGGAAATATGTATTTACATATGAATATATAACCCTTCGAACTTAAAATACCGTTTCCGCTATTACCGAGATACACCTCGAAATTAGGAACCACACCAAAAAATGGAACTCAACACCGAGGTTTTTAATTTCCTGTTTTTTACTATTGGTAAGCAAATATTTACAAATTGAGGATTAGGGAACCATAAATATCATAATTAAGAATTGATATAAAGTCTTAGCCTTTCTATAATATTCACCATTACTATGAAAATCACTGAATAAAATACGCGTTTGCTTACTTGAGGTGTTGCGCGTTAGCATGGAGCATTCAAATCATGCGCCCCCGATGAGTTAGTTTATGGTTTTCGAATTGTTTACTTTGTGTTTCTTTACTAATGCTATACTTATTCGACAGTCAATAGAGAAGGCTTTATTTGTGTGTACTTCAATTTTAAAAAAGTCAATAGGCTTTCTTATAAAACGCTTTTTTGTACATACCGCGGTAATCAGTGCCGATTTTAATGGGCTCGTTAATAGGGGTACTTACCTTATTTAAAGCTCTGCTCGCGAGGTCTACAGCTCACGGAGCTACTAGTATACTGATTCACAAAGGTTTTTATACATGTTTTGCTTCGGTTATATTAAACAGCTCCGTTACTCGTACATATGTATATAGATGACATACAACGCACAGCTTAAACCTATGAAGAATGTTGTAGAGCTTCACTAAGAAATGAGTTCTTTAAATTACAGCCCTTAGGTGGTGAAAATGAGGTTGTAAGTTTTTAACGACTTAACATGGACACAATTACCGGCGAAAGATCAGTTTATTCGTTGTTTTAAACCAAGAATTTGTGATATTTATTTGAAGACCAGACTTTGAAATCGAGAAAATATACCAAATCACGCTGACACTGTTATGTACTAAAAAGCTAACTTCTTAGGGCCTTATACTTGAGGGTGAAATTTCTATGCGCTAGAAGCACATTTTGGACCGAGTAATGACGAGGCAGATTGCGTGATATTGAAAAAGCGGCCACTTTGATAAGATCACCCGATGTCATGTTTTTTTTTGTACAAAATATATTATATATTCTAGGTCAACAAGACTAAGTTTTTTTTTTTAATTTAGTCGAGTTTTAAAAAGTATTTTAATGCACACATCACTTGAAGAGCGCAAGACTTCCATATTTGGTAATAAAGTGATTTTATACAATACATTTTAATTCGTGACATTATTTATTTAAGTAATATACAAATAAATAGAATTAGGTCATTTCTGAAGTTTTAAATCCTTAAAGATATGTAGTTGTAGTAGTGTAGTGTAGTAATCACTTAATGTACTATAACAGGTGCACATAACCAGAATTGGTACTTATCCCTCTCTCTTCCAGCTAACCTTCGCGTATGTATGTACAATAATACATATGTAGATACTTATTCAGATTTATTCCTTTTTATAGTTTGTATATGCTGCAATATTTTGAGATTATATTTTTAATTCACTTTTATATATGAACATCAGCTAACATAAAAAATAAACGCGGTAGTTTGTCTATAGCGCTGTGTGGTGGTAAAACAAAGTTATGAATCGTAAAAGGAACGGCACGAAGCATTATTGTTTCACAGACTGCCGCACGGTTGTGCTAAATTTTATAAGTTTAACATCCCTTGCTTCTTGTATGTATAGGAATTGTAGGATGTGTTTTATTACAAGCTTTTTATTTAACTTGAAATATCAGTTAGTTCAGTCTCGTATTGATGATTATCGTAAATAAAGTGGAGATATGAAGGCTCTGGTAACAATTTTCAGATTTCAACAATAACATTTCCCACTCGAACCACTTTTGTTGCCAATGTATCTGTCAATTAATAAGCGAGGCTACTTTTTGCACTATAACAGACCATCATACAAAAGTAAATCAGACGCGAGTCAAACTGGCTTAAAGTTCTAAACAACTGCGATTCAGTTAAAATTTGCACTCTACTTGTAAAATTAACTCGCACGTTTCACTTCGAAGTTGGCGAACATGCAGTCACATTGTACCAAGTTTGTTTAGTCGACGTCATGTTTGCAGTTTACACATAAATACTGCGGGATTTATTAATATAAATTACTAAAAGACATAAACAGGAATATAAAACTAACTACATTTAAATTAACTAAAACTAAAAATTATAAATACCTATTAAAATTTGGTGCCCTCGGGAGGGTGCCCAACATGCAGGCAGCGTTCCCGCGCTGGATTGCGATGGCAATTCTCTGCGCGAGAAAGCTGCCAGCGCGGGGGTCGCCCGTTGCCTCCCTCAGCCGTTTCCCGAGCGCCTTATGGAGCATCTGTGCACCTCTGCCCCACGAACCAAGCGTCTCGACGCCAAATGCGACGAATTCGTATTGAGCGCCGAGACAGCTGTATTTAGCTACCTTTTGACGCTCCCGAGTGTCCGCCGCCGCGCCAGCACGCCTGCTGGTCGATGGGACGTAGGACGCCGCTACCGTGTCAGCGCAAGTGGCGTCCCATACCAACGCACGACCCATCTTCCAGGGAATCAATGACATCCCGTCAGGGCGCTTACCGTCGTTCCGCACTATTTGGGGCTCCAGGGCGGCGGGAACGCCGGCACTGACGAGCGCCCTTCTCAGGATGTCATTGAGGGCGGAATGGCGAGACAGGCGGCCGGCACCCGAAGAGCAGGCGAGCCCGTGGTGACCGAGGCTATCCACCTCAGATCCACATGAAGCGCAGTTGTGGTCGGCACAGACAGCAACACCTAGCCGGAGACCAGCGGCTATGCGTAGCGTCCCTGGGTCTATAAAGGTGCCGGTGTTAGGCGAGGGGTACGCGTGTAGCCACTGACCCGACTCTGGCCTAGATGAAGCCAGAAGCCTCGCTCGATCCCTGCCTGTCGCGGTGTCCAGAAGTGAGTTTAAATACTTATATATGTACTCATATTTTCGAGGTAGCGATTTCGTTGAGAGTTATATTTAAAAAAACCGGCCAAGTGCGAGTCGGACTCGCGTTCCAAGGGTTCCGTACATTAAGTTCGCCACACGCTTGACTGCCCATTTCTAACAGGTTTTCCTGTCATCTATAGGTAAAGATCAGTATTGTGCATTTTTTTCAAATTTTTAGACCCAGTAGTTTCGGAGATAAAGGGGCGGAGGGGAATGGTCGGACGGACGGATAGACAGACAGACAGACGCACGAGTGATCCTATAAGGGTTCCGTTTTTTTCCTTTTGAGGTACGGAACCCTAAAAATATCCTAATTGTATAAAACTTTTCTTTTTACCTATTGTGTTGGTACAATATACCTTTTTGGATTTAATGTTTGATTCTCAGTATTCTATTTACTTAAATACTTCTGCCTGCTCATTTGATATAGATGTTCATATAGATATATTGTAGGTACGTCGCTGAATTTCACTTATGTCTTACCTACAAAGTGTGGAAACAGACCGGTCTGTGTAATAAAGTCTCTAAACATTTTTAATTTTTTCTTAACAGTTCGAACAACGTAAGCGGACGAGTAACAGTAAACGGGCACGCGCGCGACATGCACGTGTTCAAGAAGCTGTGCTGTTACATTATGCAGGACGACATGCTGCAGCCACGGCTGACCGTCATCGAGGCCATGAGGATCGCAGCTAATCTCAAGTTGGGCAAGGAGCTTGGTAGAGCTGAAAAGCATCTTATCGTGAGTAACATATTTCACGTGCTAAAGAAATCTATGCAGATACCTACTATTAGATTGGCCTTTGTGCACTCAGTGTTGCTATATGTAATACCTACGTCGTTGCAAGATGATCCAATCTCGACTGACGGTTATCGTGGTAATGAGTGTACATTTATTGATTATAGTTTAATTATTTATTATTTTAGCAGCAATAATTAATACACACTCAACACTCACTCACCCAACCCAAAATCACAATCTAAACCATACACACTTAAGAGATAAACATATTAAGTATCAAGCATCGGCTTATTAAACAAGAAACCTAGTAGGTATTTTATTCCCCTAGACACCTTTCAGTAAACTCAAATTGAGTATGTCAAAACGTTAGTTACTGCGTTTTTCTAACAGTCATTATTCATTTGACCGCACTCTAATCAGTGTATACGGTCGAGGCCGAACGCCTTTATGTCATCTTGGCATCGGGGTCATGCTCCCAACGATTTTCTTTAAGTGGACTCCATTTATCTGTACTTGCCTTTTTCTATAGATAACCGGTTTTACACCGGCCTTTCCGGATTTGTTGGCTAGAGCCGGATAAGATCCTTTTAGGCGGGATTAGTTTTTGTTCAAGACCCTTTTTTAGGGTTCCGTACCCAAAGGGTAAAACGGGACCCTATTACTAAGACTTCGCTGTCCGTCCGTCCGTCCGTCCGTCCGTCCGTCCGTCCGTCCGTCCGTCCGTCCGTCTGTCACCAGGCTGTATCTCACGAACCGTGATAGCTAGACAGTTGAAATTTTCACAGATGATGTATTTCTGTTGCCGCTATAACAACAAATACTAAAAACAGAATAAAATAAAGATTTAAATGGGGCTCCCATACAACAAACGTGATTTTTGACCAAAGTTAAGCAACGTCGGGAGTGGTCAGTACTTGGATGGGTGACCGTTTTTTTTTTGCTTTTTTTTCGTTCTTTTTTTTTGCATTATGGTACGGAACCCTTCGTGCGCGAGTCCGACTCGCACTTGCCCGGTTTTTATTGGCAGTTCAAAAACCCACAACGATACAAATGAATGATTTAGTCGTTAAATGGGATCATTTTTATTCGTGTTTTCTATTCCAACTGGGTACCCACTCTTAATTAATTAAGTCGCTATAGGATCATAGAAAAACATTGAAGCTATAGAGCATAGAGGGTAAATCAACAATAATTGGTCACTTTAGAAAGAATTTCACGGAGAATAGTGCTCATTAAAAAGTTGCAGTGCGGCAACTGAATTGCATTGTTTACATACAATTTAACCAACACGTATATTTTTTTCATTTTTTTCCTTGTTAATTCCCAAGTCATTTAAAATACCATATTTGCTTCTCATACCCTTTTTGTAATCTCAAACACAATCCGAATTTTTTGTAATCCAAATTTATTTAGATGTACCTACTTAACAAAAAAAAACAATTTTAATTAATGTCAAAATTAGTCTCTTTAAACTCTTACTTGTTGTTTTGCTGAAATTGATAAGCACCCATACAGAGCACAAAAAACCGGCATTATGAACTTAGCGTCATCGTGTTGACGGCATTATGAACTAAGATTCTGTCTAAAAAAAAAACGCTAAAATGAGTATATTTAAATTTTTGTTTTAGGTAACAGAAATTTTGCAGACCCTTGGTCTCTGGGACCACCGGGACACGAGATCGGAGTGCCTGTCCGGGGGACAGTCCAAGCGGCTCTCCGTAGCTTTAGAACTTGTCAGCAACCCACCTATCATATTTTTGGATGAACCTACCACGTAAGTTGAGTCAATATAAGCCGTTGCAAGGACTAGGTGTACCTACCTATTTATAAAGTTTTTAGAGTAAGTATACAGTACCTATTGAGTGTACAGTCTGTACAGGCTTTAAAAAATGATGGTAGTCATTAACGGATGGTATTATTATAATATTATTATAGTTAACCTATTCCGACCTTTGGGCAATTAACGTCGAGGCTTTAATAATTTACTCCGTTGTTCATAAAACTTAGCAACCTCTTACAAACTTCTGTAAAACTTTGTCTCTTTCTTGCAGACAGAAAAATCAATACGTTTGATGGACCATGACCACCGATCATCAACGGTTTGTTAGATTTGACAAACATTTATGAATAACGCCATTAATATGTATCTATGGGCCTTAGTTGCCTGAAAATAAATGACATTTCATATTTGATTTGATATTGATTATTGATTAAGGATGGCCGGTTCGTCAGCAGCTATAACCGCTAAACTATTCTTACAAACGGTGAATGTAAGCGACGCCCATGGCGCCACAAATATTAAGTCACTTCACATATTTACGCGGTGTCGCTTATGAACAGTCATATCTCGATATTCGAAAGAAACTCAATTACCCACATGTCGAATTTTCCGTTCTGTCACCCAACCCAAGTCGTCTAAAATTTACGATGTCACAAGCTGACAAAAATAGCTATATGTAAGTAGGTACCTATGTAGGATGTAGCATTCGCCTTGATAATATATCGAGACGTTGACGATACCAAGGCAAGCTCTTCTCCATCACAACCATAAGTGACAATGGAAAATCTGTTGGACACGGAAGTATTGAGCAATAATAAAAACAACACTAACATTAAATCAGTTTTAAAATGTCATGGTTCTTGTTCTTGGTGTAGCGGAATAGAGTATTTGACTGTATTTGAAATAAAATATTTTATACCATGCATGAAATAAAGCACCAGAAGATTAATAGAGAAACGTAGGCAGCAGTTATAATAAGACATAAATTCTCTTTTAAACCCCGTATAAAACTATAAAGAGTACCTAGGTAATTTGATCGTGACGTCACATTCTAGTGTTTCATATAAATTTAATAGTAACAAAATCGTTTCGACAGTTTGAAAAAAGAAACTGATTTGACTAGTAGGTAGTCAAATCAGCCATTAATGTTTGATCGCCAGTGATCGTTAATTTTCCAGCAATTTTGGTGCAGCATAGTAAAAATAAAGGATTTTCTTAAAAAAAATTCTAGGGAGAGGATTGGTTAAGGGTAATATTACTGTTATTAACCCTAATTATCTATTCCACCTAGAGTAGGGCATACAGATGCTTTTAACCAACAATGCTGCACCAAAATTGCTGGAAAATTAACGATCACTGTTGACCACTTTTATTCATGTAGATGAGTTAAAACATCGTATGACCCCTACTACATACAAATCAAACAGTATGACCTCCCTTCAATGACTATTTTATCTCTTGAGTTACATACATTAATCTTCTTTACTAGAAAGGCTTTTAGGATATTAGATTACCCGTCTAGAATAATTTTGTACGCAAAGAAGTTAAAATATACCTTCTTATTTGAAAACGAATTCAATTCGTGGGACGTTTTTGAAAGATTAATATAACTTTGAACTATTTTCCTTAGATATTAATAAATAAATAAATAATAAAGAAATATTTGGGGACAATCTTAAACAGATCAACAATTAATTAACTATTTTTTGCGCTCTATATACATTTTAGTAAACATAAACAAGTAGATTCTTATTAACTAGGGGCTGATGATCCCACAGGCAAACTCATTCCTGATTTTAGTGGGGCTACGTTCACTGTCGGGTAAGTACGACATATTCGCACCCTTAAATAAAACAAAAAGTGTTTTAGAACTTTTAGACAATTACGCAATCCCTAACTTACTTACTTAAGTTGCGCAGAAAGTCTCAGAAAAGGTCGCTAACACCCTTCGAGTTTCGACAAAACGGTTTTCCTCTTGGCGTTTGTAATAGATTCAGGTTAAGTGCTTAAGCGCAAGTCTACCGATTTAACAATAGGCTAAGTTTCTTTTATAATATTTTGACCTCTCCTGACCTCTGGATTTATTGTACTAAAAGTTGTATCAGTTTTCTTGGCGGAGCTAATATTAAAGTTGGCTTTTATGCGCGTTATGATATACTGCTTTTAAAACTAGCAACTATAAAGGATCTTGCCTAAATTTAGGACGCATGAGGTATATTTTATAAACGCTTAAGTATTATAAATATAACAGGTGCCTATTAGGATAACACAAAAATCAACACTTTTTCAAAATATGTAATACCGATTGGACGAACGCTTCTCCACACAAACGTAGTGTTCATTTTCGAAGGAATTTTCATAAACGAAGGAATAGTTTGACTTTTTACGATTTTTTTCTATCATTATAAGAGTTAGGAGCGAAAAACTAATTCCATATAAAATTTTTAATGCTCCTAACACTTATAAATATGGCCTACTCTTTTATAGAGAAGCGGTCACGTGACGTCATCCCCTTTCCTCTTAAATTATTAGCTTGTCTATACTAACATAGGCTGACAGTGATAAATCATTAGTTTATAAAGTAACATGTTGTCCCGCATTTTGGCTTTAATTTCTTGCTGAAGCCGTTGTACAATGTGCCTGTAAAAAGGTGGCTTATTCACGCTAAAGTTACAGCTAAAGCTAACTTTGGTTTGATAAATTATATGACGAAATTTTGCTTCAGTAATTTTCGAGTAGGTATAATTATCATTAACACTGGCTACCTTCATTTCTAACGAGGATATAATGCTTATATGATTTGATTCGAATTCGACATTTCTCGATGTTTGTCGGTATCTAACAGGCCTATTCGGATTTCGAGATAATCACAAGATCTTGAGACGATTTAGAGATCAACTAGATCTACATTAGATATAGACTAGATGTGACTTGGATATCTAAGGCATACCTTGTCGAAATCGTTCAAGAGGACCTCCAGAATCGCGGAAACGTCAAATTTGACATATCTATCTTACAAATATATTTAAATTATCCGTATCGTGACATGTTGAAGTCTAGTAGAAATCTAATTAATTTTCCGAATCGAGCCGTACAGATCGGAAATGAAATTTACACAACATTATCGATATTACATTGATACGCTTTTTACGCGCTAGTTAGTGCAGTTGTCAATGTACATATATATTATCACCTATCATGATAATATAAAGCTGGATTTACATTTGTCTGACGTGTCGTGTTGTGTCGCGACGCATCAGAACGGTAATCAGTTTCAAAAATTTAATATGGTAGTGCTCACATTTCTGTGATGCAACATTATTATTCGGTGACCCTTTACGATAGATACGAGTTACAATAACAAGCTGAACGAAGAAGTCGTGCATCTCACATCTGGCCTTGCCATCTCAAAAAGTGTACATGCCAGTAACAGAATAGATGCAGGGCATTGCAGTGAAATTCCATGCGAAGCACTACGCTCGATCTTGCTGCTATTTTCCACTTCGTCGGCCACTTTCACTAGCTCGGTGACCAGCCAATTGGCTAATCTAACGCTAGCCTCGTTCTAGCCTGATCGATTCTGCCAATTTGTCAAACACGAACAATGAACCATGTTTTTTTCATTAAAGCAGTAAAATATCTACTCGTTCGTACGTAATATTCGAAGAAACTTGTCTGTTACTTCCATAATAATATGTAATAATCACGCTTGTTTGTGATTTATATTTGCTACGATCTTTACACAGCCATTTTGATTTACTCTTTTCATTACTATAATCTCGTTATAGCTATTAGGCTCTTATTTGTCTGAAGAATCGCAATGTCATATATTGTTCTGGGTGGTAATTTAAAGAAACCATCGATAGCTCACCATTATGTAAGTAGATGATATAAAAACATATTAAAATTATCGATGGTAAGAAAAAATGCCTACAGGTATCGACCCATTGAGTAGTAAAAAGAAGATTGTTAAGGGATATAAACAAAGTAGGATATGATAAATTAATAAATTTATACCTATATGTATGTATATTATGGAGGTAGTATTTATACTGACATTACTGACTACTCAGATGGTAACATCAATTGCAAATTCTGATTGACGTCAGTTATGGTCTTTTGTTTAGATAATATATTGTCAATATGTTTTTTTTTAAAGTTACATTATTATACTAAGCGGAGCAACATCGCCTTAAATATAACATAACAGTACTTACCTCGATCTAAGCATTATAGATTATCTAAGCAGCAAATAGGTCATGTCATTTTTGACTTAAACCTCGCAGTTTTTTATATGCGAAGTAAGCTGCAATTGCCAACCCGGCGGTGACGGCTTTTAGTGGTTCAGTAAACAGCTGACCTAATCCGACGTCTGAGGGATTATAGAAAATTCCAACATAAGGTCAAGTGTCATAAACAGTAAAATTTATATTTGGATCATATTTGTGAAAAAGTTACCGTTACTGTGTATAATAACTTTATTTAAACACCGCAGATTAAAAAGACATGTTGTATGCTGAATGCCATAGTTGCCACTTGCTCGTCACAGAAGGTGAGTAAGTAGGCGGACTTAACCCTAAATACGTAGTTACATACACTAATTTGACTGGGTTAAAATAAAATAATAATCTTACTCAAAGCGTCGATTAGTATGGTCCGACAGCCAAAACTACATAACTTGACGTTAATCAGATCTAAAAATTGATTCTTAATATATAATATATGCAAGGAGTTTGGATTCGAGGGAAACTGGGACCTGTTCGAAATATAAAACTTCATTTAAAACTTACAGTTTATCGCTTTGAGCATACACTTCTTCTTCTTCCTGGCGTTATCCCGGCATTTTTGCCACGGCTCATGGAAGCCTGGGGTCCGCTTGACAACTAATCCCATGATTTGACGTAGGCACTAGTTTTTACGAAAGCGACTGCCATCTGACCTTCCAACCGAGAGGGGAAACTAGGCATTATTGGGATTAGTCCGGTTTCCTCACGATGTTTTCCTTCACAGAAAAGCGACTGGTAAATATCAAATGATATTTCGTACATAAGTTCCGAAAAACTCATTGGTACGAGCCGGGGCTTGAACCCGCGACCTCCGGATTGAAAGTCGCACGCTCTTACCGCTAGGCCACCAGCGCTTCTGCTTTGAGCATACACATTAAATCAAAATAAATTCCTTTAATTCGCATTGTTAGCTACCCCAAATAATAAATTCACCGCACCTACCTACTTTTCCTTTGATTTGATGAAAAAAGACGTACAATCTGTGCACTGAACAAAATGTCATTCAAAATATCGTTAGATTATACCTGTACCTATTCGTATAGCAACTATAGCATTTGAATAACACTAGCATAATCAATTAAACAGTGAAGTATAATTAAATATAACTAGTCATATAACTTTGGTTCAGCCATTCAGCGCCTGCAATAATTGGGCAAACCTAATCTACCAATAAATCATCGATCCTCTGGTCGGCAACCTGCGGCCCGCGGGCTGCATGCGGCACGTGAAACTGTCACTTGCGGCCTGCGAGCCTCTCTGGCTATGTAATATTGAGAAACGACAATGTCTGATAAAGTCATAAATATTAACAAAGTGCGGCCCGCGTCAACTTACTCATCGTTAACTACGCTACTAAAACTACGCAAAAAAAGTTTGCTTACCGCTGCAGTCTAATATATCAAACAAAGCCTTTAATATTTTATTATAATGTATGTTTGTCCGGCTGATTATAGCAAGTTGTTCTCATGATCCATTAGCTTCCAATTTTAATGGCAGTCCGTCGTTTTCTTATTTTAGAATAATATTTTATATCATAATATAAACATTGAAGAAAAATAAACTTAGGTCAACATCAATATGGCTTGTGACAGTTGTGACATCGCAAGCTTATGTTACTTAGGATCGTTAAAACCTGATGGTGTGGAAAAAATGACTTTGAACCCCGAAGCAAATAAGGTCATTTGACTTTTTGTATCAGTCTGTGCAGACGGCAGTTGAAGGTTAGCCGGAAGAGATCACTATAGATTCGCCTTAAGTTCGCCTTTGCCTCAATTTCTGGAAATTTTATGTACCTATCCCTGTGTTGTGTATTGCGATTTGTCTTCTTCGTTAAGTTTGTCTAGCAGCATTTTTGTCAAGGCCGAGTTCTGATGAAGGGTTCTACAGGAAATTGAGGGAACTCATCAAATTTTATAAGCATATAATATATATAGCGATTTTTTTAAATCTAAAAATCAAGTATCTGCATAAACAGTTCCATTTGGTGAAATGGCACTGCTGATGAAGATCATAATGTAACTCTTCCACGAAGTATTTTACGTCTTGAGGTTAATGTTACCTACCTACCTAATTGTTTTGAGATGCACTACGGTCGTAAATAATTTTAATAGCATTTCAAACTGTTTTGTGACATCGGTTTTTTCTATTAAAGTTTATTATCAAGTGTGGTGTGTATACGACCAAAGATGGCTTATGAAATGAGTTATAAATTAACGTTTAACTAAATAAATAAAATATATTTAACTGCCATTTAATTAACACAAAGTAAAGATAGTTCGCATTTGGCAACATAGTGGTATACAAAACAAAGATAAACCGCGGTCATCAAACAAGTCACGTAGAGCCCGGATTAAAGTTGAGTAATTGTGGCAATCTAGCGGCTACGGGAGAAGGAGTAAGACGCGTGCTGTCCCCGGCAATCTCCGTTTCCAATATAATCCTGGGCCATAAAACCACAGGCGCTAAAATCGTCAATCTAAGTACATTATTAACGACTCTTACATATACTTAGTACCTACATACCGTGAAATCAGGTAACTTTAGTCCACAACTTACAACTATGGTCCAAATTTAAGTTCCAGTGAAATATGTATAAGTATTTTTCAAACTATGCTGAGTATAATAAAATAGAAAGAGCATTAGTGTATCTAAGATCCAAAATAAATGTAACGAGTACAAATCATAAAGCCTCGTTAAGAATCAACCTGTTTTTACGGTACGTGTAACCAAGTATTACATTTTCACGCCACTGTTCGAAAATGTGGCAATAGATGTTCTAAAACCAAGCTGGAAAGTGGACAATAGCTGTAGCACCTGAACCACCACTGCTACAAATGTACGCACTCGTAGCGGTTTCCCGTCCTCTCCTAAAATGTACTATAGTAAGAGCGGATTGCAAATTAGGTATAACCATGCCTTTGCTAACCATACAGGGGTTACACCTACATTCCCTGGATTGAAAAACTACCGTAAAATTTTGAAAAGATCGCAGTTCATCATTAAGTTTTTTTTCTGCATACTCTTTTAGTACCAGAATTTAATATTGCAGGGTAATATCAGTTGTATTGTAACATTTATAATACAATTGTTCTTTGTACTCCAAAAAAAACTAAGTCAAACCCTTTAAAAAAAATTAAATAAGTAACATTACACAACAAACAAAACTTAGCATAATTACTTTTTTATTTCACATGCTCGTAAGGTTGGGTTGGTGTTTAAGTCGCGTGTAAGCGGCATGAATTTACTTCATTTGCTGTTTATCCTCTAGCTAGTGCACAAAGTTTTTTTTTTATTTTTTATTCTATAGTAAAATCTTACATTGAATCAAACAGAAAAGTGCCGTGAAACCCTATCGGGTTTGTACCGACACAACATTCGTGGATAGGTACATTTTACATTAAACATTGTTGTGATACATAGGATAATCAAAAGTTATACTGGTTATACAAGTAAAATCATCTATTACGACTCTTATTGTCTTAGCAATTAACTTCAAATGCCAACTGCCATACAAACTGCCACTGCTGCAGCTGGCGGCCGGTATAGTATGTACTCATTTCTTTAGTCATGAATAAATACGGCAACATACCCTTAAATATTTGATATTTCTGTATGTTTTCCTCGCAATCGAAGTGTAAAGCAGAGTATTTTAACGTGGGTATTAATCCTCGTCCTATGTCGGGCCCACGCTTATGCTCGGACCAATACATTCGATCTGGGATAAAATGGATTACTTTACGGCCTTGTTGTATAGTAGGTATACTACACATATTAATATTAATTAGGTTTCAGACTTACAGACGATTTAATAAAATACAAATCTGAAGGATATCGCAAGTCATGTGGTCTTCCGAAGGACAACTTGAACTGAAATGTACTGTATACAGTGGAACCTCGATGACTCGAACCTCCATTAGGCGAAATCCTCGTTTACACGAAATAAAACGCCATTCGGTTTCCTACATGTTCAAATGTTTCAAATGTTTGGTGAGGTGGAAAAATGCCTCGGTAGGTTAATATTTAGTACATTATTGTCGAGGTTCGGAAGTAGCTACTTGCAGGCTGAGGATTCGTTTTAAACGGACGACCTTGGGAGTCCGTTTAATTGAATCCGAAGCCAGCAAGTAGCCTTCCAGCCGAGTCATATATAGTGCTTTTCTCAAAAATGGTGCAAGAAATATAAATATCATAGAAATATTTTACAAAAGCAACGTTCTTACGTATATATTTTCACAGAAAAAAGTAGAAACAATTGAAAAAATTAGCTTTGCCGCCTTTTTATTTTTTTAATAAAAAAATAGAAGTGTATTTTTCTGCCGAAAATACGCCAACCTATTTGAGACAGCTAAATAGTCGCGGTACTAATCATCGGTTTGGCTGTTTAATGGGCCTGTGCCTTCATTTGATATGGCCATTTCAACTTTTAAAAAGTTTGGAACTCGACAAATAATGGAATTTGTATGCAACATTGCAGTCCCAAAATCGAGACTGCAATGTTTTTAACTTTTTAATTTTTGACTGACCATAAACTACGCGCTTCGCGACGTATTTTTTAAACGGCAAAGTCGACTTTGTCGTCCATTTTTGAGAAAAAGTAAATTGAATTTCGAACTATCAATATTTATAAATCAGAGATTAGCTCGAATTTGACGATTAACATCATACTGCCCATATTTAAAGCCGATCATATTTAAAGCCGATTTAGACCACAGAAACTACGCTATTATTTCGTTATAAAAAATGCTTATAAATGGTTTTTGTGTTTTCAAAGGACTTCAAATAACAGTAATGAACAACAAACCAATTTCAAGTTAAACAAAAAGTCATAATTTAATAAACTCAATATCATGTCACTACCGGTGACCAGAGAGCTGGCAGCTTTCTCTCGCAGCGCATAAGTATTGCCATTCAGCGAGGTAATGCTACCAGCATCTTTAGCACAATGCCGCGGGGGCATTAATTAGATGTGTTTTAATTTAGATTAGTTTTTATTAATTATATTATAAGTAGTTGTATATGTATATGTTAAGTTTATTTGTAACTCCTTAACCTGAAGAAGAAACAAACGGATATCATGTTCTTCGAATTTATATTTATTGGTACAGCCATTAGTTTGAAAAATATGATGTCGCAAGTAGCTCACCATTTTTAAATTAATAAGTATACGCGTCGCATGTTAGTCATATATATAGATGGTCAAGCAAATCTTGTCAGTAGAAAAGGGCGCGAAATTCAAATTCAAAAGGGACGATATCCCTTCGCGCCTACATTTTTAAATTTGCCGCCTTTTTCTACTGACAAGATCTGCTTGACCAGCTATATCTTTCACTGCGACACTTGCGTCATAAAAATACTATTTAAATGTGCATGAAGTTTTATACCATTTGGTTTAGCTTTCTTAACATTCGGGAGTGAGACAAAAAACTGGCCATATTGGCAGTCAAAGAGTTAATAATAGACGCGTTATGTGTAAGTTTTCATACGTTCCTGCCACAACCCCCAAGTACTAATTACCCAATTACCCTGGAAATTGGTGTATTGGCCTACGTCCTAGCTCTAACAAATTTCCTCGAGACGCATGACAACCGCAAATTAACTACTCGGCCACACGCGACTGCTGTTGGTTTCTTGCTGGAGCCTTATTCAGAAACAAACATTCAATACCAATTCAATTTGAGTATCACTGCATCGCTCTTGCACACATATGCCTGTGTTTTAGGATAAGAAACAAAGCTCTTTTTTATTACTAACGGCTACTGCTGCTAATAGCCTTACCTTTTTATGGTACCCTAAAACTGTCGCTGTATTGCTTGCAAAATTATTATTATTAAAATTTAAAAATACTAAAATGAGGACTAAATCTTACAACCAATAACACATTTACACACACACACACACACACAGCATTAAATTTAATAATAAAGTAAAAACATAAAACGTACCTACACTATTCCGTCACAACCATTTACAAAATCACTATGTAGAGCTCGATAGATTTAGTATTCACAATAGGCGAGCGTTGAATTCCCGATCATTCGATTACACTGCAAACTGCGGGGTACATTCAATTTTATCGTTGTGGGCACCATGTACCGTTGTATCGATATTTACGCAGTATCGATTAACACTACAGCTCTTTCTGAATTCTAATCAGCTCTGTCTAGATTACAGTTCAGCCTCATCCTAACTTAACAAGTTCCCCGAAGGCCTATTAGAACTGTACTTTGTAAAATCTCAATTTCGTTTGATATTGTTTTAACATTACTTGCAGTGAATATCGCGCGCACCGATAAGCACAAGCAAGAGGTACAGTCGACGTCAAAGATATGCTTACACTTTTCGCCTTATTACAAAGAAGTAAGGGCCCGATTCGGATTTTGAAATAGACATCTATTAGACGTCTTTTAGACATCACCAAGATACGATAACGATATGTTTAAGATCTAACCTGTCAAATTTCACATTTGCGCGATTCTGGAGATACTGTTGAACGATTTCCACAGGATATGACTTAGAGATCCAATTCACATCTAATAGATATCTTACTCTATCTAACGTAAAAGCGACATTGGTTGCCCGAATTGCGCTGCAAAAGAGAACTAGTTGATAATCTAAACTATAACGTACATCTAGAATGGATCTAGTACGTGTCTTCTCTTGTGAATATCTTGAAGTTCGAATACGGCAGTAAGGTGCAAAAGTGTAAACATATTTTTGACGTCGAGTGTACTTACGTAAGTACTTGCATCGTGCAAATGCAATTTATGCATGCAGTTAACAAATACTTAACACGTGTAATTTGTAAAAACACGTCTATGATATAGTACCTAATATAACTATAACTCACTTAAGTACTAAACTTAGTAACTAGGTAAAATAAAACTTAAACGATGCGACGCGTTAGGCACAAAGCACACCTGTGCCACTTAGCGGTACGGTAACCATTTTAGCTACGTAGCCAGAATAGCTTACTGCATTTTTGCTAACCGTACTGGGAAGAGGAAATGTAGACCGGGAGCTTGTTGTTGTTATTTCTACGTGTTTATGGATACAGATTTACCATAAAATATACCTTTTTCTGCTCCAAAATTTGCACCAAAATTCGAAATTTATTTATTAAATATCATATATATAAAATCGAAAAACCAGAACGGGATAAAAAACGAGCGAAGAAGCGAGATGGCGCCTTACAAATTTCTAAAAAAGTTTTTGACACGTGTCTCGAATACGACGCACGTATGATAAGAAAAAACTGTTTAAATCTAGTATCCAAATATGAGAATAGAACTACAGCATAAAAACTATCGCTTTCGATGCGTATTTAATTTACAATAAGCAAAAGAAAATTTCATAACAATCTTCATTTTACGATGATCGACCATTTTCGGCAACTCTCGGTTAGTTTCGTTTCGGTGGTGGTACAGACAAAATTATTTGATGTGGTGCTACAGACATACCCAATGTTTATGTTTGTCATGTTGGTATACAGTTATTGCGGCGTTTTATTACACGAAGTAAAATAAAAAGTGCTGACAACCTCAACCTTAGTCTATAACCATACGAGTGACTTAAATGCCATAAATGACTTATCAATCAAATTAGTATTATCGTATGATTATCGTATTAATAATTTGTATTTTATTGTTTTAAATTTCTTTTTGAGTTATATTATTCAGATTGACTTTCACGGCTTCGGCAAACATTACCATTCGTCCGGGGAACGGGCTGCCGAGATGGGCCAAAAATATCAGTTCAAGGGATGGTGCCCGTAATAATGTGTGTGTGTGTGATAATTATACTTTAATGACTTTACAGATATAACCAATTCGGGAACTGTTTTCTCGCGTAATACGATACGACTCGACCAGGTAGGATTTTTTCTTCTTGCTGAACAGTCCCCATCAGATATATTGGAACGGCCGAGGTATTCACAAATATCTGAACAATGTAAATTATAATGTAGTTAAAGTGCATGCTCAGATATTTTGGAGCTCAAGGGTTGCTCAAGATCTGCTCAACCTCGGCCATGGCGACTGGCGAGAGCTATCGCAAGACCGGGAAACATGGCGTGATCTGGTGTCGGAAGCCAGGACTCATTTTCGGTCGTTGCGTCACCGTAGCCGTCGTAAGTAATATCAATATCCAGACAGGGAAATGGGGACTATTTACGTTTGTATGAAAATGCGATTTATGGGCGGTGGTCGTACATATTCGTCTTAAGGCGGAAATTAATCTAATGAACGTTTTTGCAATTGGGCTTATAAAAATAAATAATAATTTTGGGTTAGCATTTGAATCACACATTATAGGGAGGGGCGGGGGGAAGGGTGGCATTTTATATGGGTTGGTCACTCCTTTCAAACGACACCCGATTTGTGTCTAGGAGACGCGTAGTTTTTTTTTATAAGTGTTTGAAATTACGTGTGACGGAAGTGACGGAACGAAATACAGTGCCAGAGTCACCGTTAGGTACGACGACGAGCGAAGCGAGGAGTGTTAGGTATCTTGCGTTCACAACACACCCGACTCGCTGTCAAAAAAGAAATACAGTGGTCAAAAACATGTATACGGACAAAGTGCTCAAAAACATGTATACGGACAAAGTGCTCAAAAATATGTATACGAAATTTTCTAAGTCCAAATTGGTTACCCTTTCGTACGCTTTGGTTGTTTTATTGAACATAACCTCAAAAAATTAAAAAAATATTTTCGTGGTAACTATTGATTTCCTAACTTTGGGGATGGGTTCGGAGGGGTTCCTACCCTAATCATCCATTGGGGAGTAAAGTAGGCACATTCCAATTGGAGGGCCATTAGATTTAAAATTGCAAACAGACATAAAATTACCCGAGTATTCTGAACGAATTTTCGTGATCCTTTTGCATTGTATTGTCAAAAGGTCCAGTAAAAAAATTTAGCAGTTATTTATTGCCCATCTCAAAAAAAATATAAATAAAGGAAACGTTTTTTAGATTGGTAAATAGTAGCAGGTAAACATTTTAATTGAATCTTTTGACAATTACAATGCAAAAGGTATCACGAAAATCCATTCGGAACAAATATGTTACGGCATCCCTCTATCTGATCAGGTAGATGTACTTAATGCAATCTTAAAAGTCTTGTCGCCTTGGCTAAACTCTGAAGGTTTGATTAGGATTTGCATTGATATCTATATAAAATTATGAGGACCAGTATGTCTTCTTTAAAAAAAAATTGTCAATAATTAATAACAATATATCTACTTAAGTCACTATTTTAAAGTGCCTACAATATAGCGTCATTCAAACACACGGGAATTTTATACCTACTGGATAAGTAGACTAGTATATAATTTTAATTATAGATTAGCACTTGATACTTCAATTTACAATCGGTTACTCAATTTATGTTATGAGTGCAACAGTGAATTTATGCAAAGTAAATAATCACAAATTATTTGTACCTGCAGCCCATTTCAGTTTAAACCCTACAGGTCCTACAGCCTTATAAATGAGTCAAAAGAAAAAAAAGTATTTATGTCGTTAAACAGTACAACATAACACTTTCAGGGCAGTAAAGTAGGTTCCCAGTATGTACTCGTATATAGCTGTGACAAGAAGCCCCGCTCTTCCATTAACGCTCTTCAGTTATCGACAACAAAATCAATTTCAGTTATCATGAATATTACAAACAAAATTATTGAAATCGAAATAAACGATTCCTGCTGTCTCCTGACCTACTTACATACATTGTTGATAAAATGAAAATTTCACGCCCGGCAAATGAAAAACCAAACGCTCAGCCAGTGAGCGCTCTGTGGTGAGCAAACACGTTTTCTGGTAATTAAATAAAATAGTCCACTTAGAAAGAGATTTTATTGTTTAAATACGGTTACATTCTGCTTTTATTTTTTTAGATTAAGCTAATTTGCCACAGCTTTTAACTTTAAAATATACCTATTCATCAAACTTTATTGATTATATTTCGCGGCTGCCGCTCTGGCATTGGATTTAAAATGCGGAAGTGCCGCACTCTTATGGACGCTGTTTGAACCATCATTTTATTGATGTTCAGGCCAATGATGGTGACATTGATGACCACATTACACAGTTTTTTATATGTATAGTTTTAAACTGTTGTTATACTTAACGAATAAAAGGTACTATCATTTATCGAGATAATATCTGGAACTATCTATACTACGAGTATACTATCTATTACTAAAAGATGAAACAGGAGTTGCAAAAATAATCATTAAGGTATGTTTTCACAGAGGCCTAGATGTTGTATCGATCCGGCAACTAGTGGTGCTGCTGCGTCTGCTCTCGCGGCAGGGCAGGACGATCATCTGCACCATACACCAGCCCTCGGCCTCGCTATTCGCACTCTTCGATCGAGTATACGTCCTGGCTAGAGGCATGTGCTGTTACCAGGTAAGACTGTGTCCATTGCTCTGTACCCACACAAGAAGCTTGAAAGTTGTATTAATCCGACAGATAGCGGTTTCACTACGTCTGCTGTTTTACTAGGAAACTTTAACACGTAGGTAGTGGCTTTAAAAATAACTTAGGTACACCCATAAGTTTTACGATTAACATAAATTAATTAAAAATTTAAATAAGATTAATTTAAGTGAACATTTTTTTAAATAATTGATTCGAATTTATGTTCACAATATACGTGGTCCACTGCGCATTTGGCCAGTCTTTTAGTTTATCTATTCTTCTCATTGTGAATACCCTGGGAGTCATAATAAGAAATACAAAATGACTTCAACTGTTAAACGCGACGTTATTAAGGAAAGTTATAGTTCTTCAGAGATTACTAAGGAGCCAAATACTACCATTTCAGCGCCGGCAGAAGCATTAATGGGTTGACGGTATAAAGAAATGCCTGGAATAAGTTATTATGCCTTAAATAAATTTTATCAGCTGACCTCTAAATTTCATTACGGCACCTAATTCTGGAGGCCATTACGGAAGACTTACGGCCTTGTAATGAATTAATATTATTTCAACCAGACACAATTTTTGGTTAATTAACAATCGTAACATGTTCAAATTCAAATGAATTCTTTACCAATTACACTACACACGAAGAATTAACGAAATGAGAAAACTCAGTGTAATTTGAAATTGTAGCCAATATTTCTCTAAAGAGACTAAGAAAAAGTTATTTCTTAAACTGTTTAATAATGAGATTCCGGCGTTTCCCTTTATACTTTGTTGAGCATTAGAGTAATATAGTGAAGACCCAAATGGAACTAGTTTCTCTTACCCTTTACGTTTCTCACTGAAATTATACACGACATAATATAATAAATACTAAGTTAACGCTTGAAATATCCTTATAACCCTTTTATGGAGTCACCTTGCGAGTTTTAAGGAAGCCTAATCTAATAAAGCGTATAATATAGCCCTATTGTTCCCCTTATCAGCGGGCATACAAAATCGGGTAAAAGCCCCTAACTACCTACAAGAGACAATGTGGGCGACAATCTCATCACCGAACTTTCTTCATTTTCTCGTGCCCCCTGACGTGCCGCAATATTATTGTGATATGATTACGTCTTTAATAAGTTTGGTTGACTTGGATTAAATGTGATTTCGATAACGTAAAGTATATATTTAGGTGGGACGGTAACTTTTAATACAAATATTGATTGAATAAAAGTACGTAGGTACTTTAGAATTAAACTTATGTACTTACAAATTTTTATCCGCGATTTACCAGATTTAGATCACATTGGAAAAATAACCAACAAATCAAACCTACTATAATACTTTCCGATTCCAAATGCTTTTTTATGCTCCTCAATTCATCAGACGCACCTACAGGTTAATCAGGTGTCAGATTAAAAACTATAAGCAGATACATTTTCTCTTCAAAGCCATCTTTTTGATCTTGTTTTGATCATGAACCATTTTAATAACCTTAAAAACTTACGCTTATTTAGGTAGCTACTTTTCAAGCCAGTTACAATGTAAATTTGGCCATTTACCCTAAACTTACTCTTTCTGATCATTCTGCTAAGGACTTCTTGACGACATTTTGAATTCCTCTCTCTATTACCTACGGGTCGGAGTCTATCCGGGTCACCAATCGTTGGATTTTCGCCATTTACGAGCCTAAATGTTGCCTAAACCAATTCGCAGTTGTAATTTACGTCTCGCCTACTGCCCATTTCTACAAAAGCATTTCATACAGAAGATCCACTATGTACCTCAGACACGTGTACGTTCATAATAAAAAGCAAAAGCTTTCTAACTTCCCATATCTGAAACCTCACATTATATATTTTTTCCTTTAATATAAATATTTCTCGCACACGTTTCTGCTTGATAAAAATTACCTCATATTATTTTTTATTACTACACTTCATTATTTTTAGCTCTTATTAACCTATATGGATATGATGTGGGCCGCCCAACGTTTTTGCCGTAGATACTTATTCAATTAATCTATAAAATAACTAAAAATGCATTTTCCAACCGTTGAATGGATAACTGGTTCAGAAAGGAAAAGGCGACGGCACATTTTTAGTGTTTCGTGCAAAACTTTGTTCACTGAACACTTATTTTACCTGAGGTTTACATACCTACATAAAAATAAATAATATATATAGGTACCTACATAGACGATATACGGGGTTCGGCATAAGTCAAAGCCATTATGTGGGCCCCTAAGCCTAACATATATTATGTATTTAACTATACCGAATTAACACAGGCCTTCTGTGCCTGTGTATGCTAGGCCACCTCCCAGAGGTAATGTGCCGCCTAGATAGACTCGCTCCAATGCGGGTTAACATGCTGTAGACACGTTTTATCTCTCGGAGGATGAGGGATGTCGTCATTTAAGTATTGTTACACGGCCCGATTCGAACTTTAAGATATAGTTTGTCAAAGGACTGTCTCATTTCAAACATAGATAGAGCGAATCATACTATCTTTGTCTTACACTATGTAGTACTAGCACCCAGAAGAAAAGGATGAGTATATTTTTTTTTGTTTTTATTTACTGACAAATTTGGTTGTTACATCACCTATTCGAAAAAGGGCTTTTTCTTCCCCGCTAGGAGTAATCAAACTGGCACTTTTCTTCCCTGCTAGGAGGGATCAAAGTTGTACTTTTCTGTTCTAGGTCACGATTTTTTCTTTCTTGCATACTATTTTTTTGGTCAAATAATACATATTTTGGAACATAACAATTTCCTCATAGGTTGTGCGGAAAGAGAAGAGTCGTAGAAAGTATGGAGCCCAATACATTCCATGACTCTTCTCTTTCCGCACAGACTCTATTCAATGCTTGAAAATGTTGAAATTACTTTTTCGTCAATATTTAAACTAAAAACATGCAAAACTATTCCAATTTTGTAACAAATACGGAAAATGGCTGGCGCGTTTTATTTTTCTACGCACGATTTCAATGCGCGCGCAAGGCAAAGTGCAAAGGCGCGAACGAAATCGACAAACAGCCAATTATAAAAATGTAAAAACGGTTATATTTTCGTATTTAAAACCGACGAATGGAGACCAACTCGATAAAATGTTATGTTTATTTATTAATGTAATTTAAGAGAGAATTTAATCTATAAATTATGTTTGGCGAGATAAAACCTCTTTGAACTTTGAAAACCTAATAGTTGGTTGAAAAAAAATTTATCACTCAAGCAAATTAAGAAGGCTCCGTTTCTATGCTTATATTAGCAATCAGTTACCTTCTTAACTTAGTCGGATTATCATACATTACACAAAACTGCTATAATATAATGAAAAAACACGTGTGTTGAATATCTAAGATTATTAGGCTAAAAGCGGTTCAATAACTTCCACGTTACGAGTAAGTGTGTTGAAAAAATATTGATGCTTCTTGCTAGACATTTCCTCTGAAGCACTAACCACACGAACCTTCGTAATGAAAACCATATATTTTGTTAACAACATAACATGCAAACATGCCGATTTGGCACGCCATCATATTTAATTCACTCGGCTACTACACGAACGAACAACGGTTCCGGTGGGTTTGGTTTGTTCCGGTTTTCGCCGGGATTTGCCGATATTTCCGGACGCACACCGATAAAAGCTAACATCGGAGTCTCATAATGCGAGGTATATGAAGAGCAGTAATTTTCATGCAATTTGATGGCAGTTACGCAGTTTTCATAAGGTCATTAAGTATTACAACTTTTTTTTGTTTATTTACCGACTCAACAACAAGTAGTAATGAAGCATTTACTTATTATTTTCTAACAAAGTAGGTTAGAAAACAATAAGTAAATTCCTTAGGCGCACACGAGTTGTTATTTCTCACTCTGATGTACATGGCGACTGTAGGTATTTTAACTACTCTCTCGCAAAGAAGTAGCTGAACACTATTTACCTCTTAATAATGACATTTTAAATTTATAATACAAGTTAGTAATAGTTTTGACCTGTGTAATTATGAATAAAGTTTAATTATTATTATGACCTGTGTTAGTTAATGCTTACCTGCTGTTAAACATCAACTTCCTATTAAACAGTATTTTATCTGCACTTCACGTAGCATACCTATATATTTCAAGAATACCTACTTTACGATGGAACTAAGTACTGCTCTAAAAGTCAAGTTATAATAATGGTTATAAGTACCTACCTAAGTAACGCATCACCTCCTTAGTAGGTATAACTCGTATAATTTGTGTTTATTTACCAACAACATCTTTGTTATACAACAACGTTTTAATTGTACCTATCAATCTCATACTGTGTATAACTTACTCTACTTACTTTTATTTAGGTGTACGCCATACATTATTTTTAAAGAAATACGCCTGAATCATCATATATATAAAATTGAAAAACCAGAACGGGATAAAAAACGAGGGAAGAAGCGAGATGGCGCCTTACAAATTTCTAAAAAAGTTTTTGACACGTTTCTCGAATACGACGCACGTATGATAAGAAAAACCTGTTCAAATCAATTATCTACATATGGGAATAGAACTAGACCATAAAAACTATCGCTTCCGATGCGTATTTAATTTACAATAAGGAAAAGAAATTTTCATAACAATCTTCATCGGCCATTTCTCGGCAACTCTCGGTTGCTTTCGTTTGGCGGTGCTACAGATTAGACCAAATAATCCGTAAGTTAAAGTAAACTAAATTATGTTTGTCATGTTGGTATACAGGTATTTCTGAGTTTTTTTACACGAAGTAAAATAAAAAGTGCTGCCAACCTCAACCTTAGTCTATAGAGCCCATACGAGTGATTTATGTCATATATGATTTATCATTCTTATCAATCAAAGTAATTACTATATTATTATTATCAATTTGTATTTTGTTGTTTTAAATTTATTTTTGAGTTATATTATTCAGATTGGCTGTCAGCAGGGTGACCCTCTCGGGCCAGCAATTTTTAGTTTGGCTATAAATCCAATTATCAAAAATTTAAAATCAAAATTCAATGTGTGGTACTTAGATGACGGAACCCTAGGAGGCGACGTGAATACTGTACTCTCTGATTTGTCTTTTATTAAGAGTAGTTTCGAAAATATTGGTTTAGAACTGAATTTCAGTAAATGCGAACTATTTATTCAAAAATCTTCTTGTACTTTGACCGACTTACAACCCAAATTTGACGATCTGACTCCCAATATCAAATCAGTAGACAAGTATTCTCTTTGCCTCCTGGGTTCTCCTATATTCGAAGAATCTTTTCCCGATTATATTTCTAACTCCATAACTAAATTCAAAAGTCACACGGATCGCTTACTCGAAATTAGCCCTCATTATGCTCTTGTGATTCTTAAATTCTGCCTTTTTGTCCCTAAATTTACGTATGTGCTCCGTTGTTGTCCTTTCTGGAAACATCAAAATTTATTGTCGCCCATAGCAACATTCAGCTAAGTGAGCCTTCCTGGTCTCAAGCGTCCCTCCCTATTCGGTTTGGAGGTTTAGGAATTCGCAACATTTCCAGTGTGGCTTCCCCAGCCTTTTTGGCGTCCACTCATAGCACGTCTGGTCTCATAGGAAATATCTTAAGGGCTTTGCCCACAAACTGTGAGATCGCGGGCTTTGAGGACGCCAAAAATGCTTTTAAAATTGCTTGCCCAGGCAAACAATTTCCAGACAACCCAAATTCACAAAGGAGTTGGGATAATGTTTACTGTGATTTAACTTACAATACTCTCCTAAACAACTGTACAGGTCCAGACCGCGCGAGGCTTTTGGCGATCGGAGCCCGGGAAGCCGGTTACTGGCTACATGCCCATCCTTCGCCCAATACTGGTACTTTCTTGGATCCGGCCTCCCTTAGACTGGCGACTGGTTTGCGACTCGGGGTTTCGGTGTGTACGCCACACATATGCTCTTGTGGCACGGATGTGAACCGACTGGGACACCACGGATTATCTTGTCAAAAAAGTGCAGGCCGTTTTTCGAGACATGCGTCGCTTAATGACATAGTCCGTCGGTCTCTTGCCACCATCAATGTGCCTGCTCTTCTTGAGCCGACTGGCATTATCAGAGATGATGGCAAGAGGCCCGATGGAGTGTCCTTAGTTCCTTGGAGCCTGGGACGGATGTTAGTGTGGGATGCTACCTGCGTAGACACACTGGCACCGTCCCACCTCCAACGGACTACTGTAAAAGCGGGCGGAGCGGCGGAAAGCGCCGAAATTCTAAAACGTAACAAATATAAGAGCCTCGGTAGAGAGTACCATTTTGTACCATTTGGAGTTGAAACTCTAGGTCCATGGGGTCCCAGCGCGCATAAGTTTGTCACGGTGAGTATTCCTTGCCCGGCTGGGGCTTTGCCCAGAGGAAACTCACGGACAATTAAGGTTACTAAATTAACCAATCTAAATCTTAAACAAAAACTCAAGCAGGTGCTTACACTTATTTCCATCAACTATTCAGGGGTTTCTAAAGGATGTCAAAATGAAATGTTAGTTTTGTGACACATAATTTATTTCTATTCTCACACTGAGGAAGTTGTTCTACAAGTAAATCATTTATTAAGCTAGCATTAAGCACCTTATTCTATAATGTCAGACGATAGAGCCGGGTCGTGCCAAAAATGGTTCTACAATGATTTACAAGCAGACCTATCTAAATTTGTTAGTACCTAATTTATCATTTGCCATCACATACGATTAAATAAATTCTCTAACTTTAAATTTGGAAAAAGCTTCTAGGATGGAAGGAAAGCGTACACCAACCTCATAACAATATTGCACCGCGGAGCACCACAGAAAGCCTAAGGCCTCAGCTTGAAGATGTCGTCTCCTCCACCCAGCAGAAGAGCGAAATTCTTATGGCGAACTGCTCACCCGACACACTTGAAGTTTTAGGAATATGGACAGACTTCCATACTCTGATATGCGAACTGGTTTCACATCCGTAGTAACATAAAAACGAAAAAACACCCCAGTCAGCTGAAAGAAACAATTCAAGATTAATAACTAGAAGCATGTGCTCTGCTAACCTAAGAGACATTATATGATCTAAGTTTCTCACCAGCTGGAAATTCCTAGAGTGGACTCATCTCACAGCTCTGATACTCCCTCCCACCACATTGTTTTACCAGCAGACTGGAAACAAAGCGAAATGGTCAAACAAAGATTCAACAAGGAGTTGCACCTGAGGACATCCATATATTATCATATTCTACTTACTGTTTGTGGCAAAATAACTTCGGCATGAGCTTCCTAGCTCATGGATGCAGCGGCTGCTGCCTAACCAAGACTCGGATCGATGCTACCAGAGCATGATGTATTTAGCTTCACTTTCTAAATTAAAAGATGCCCATCCAGGGCAAAAGCCAACCAGGAAATGATCTCAACCTAACTGTCCCTGGGATAACACAATCAAAATAACAGTAACTAATGAAATTCTTGGAATAATTTTTGTATGTAAGTCCAACATATATAAATAAATCATATTTAATTATCTAAACATATTTCCACCTTTTTTGTATTTAAAAATTAAGTTTTGATTTAAATATTTAATAAATACTATTCCATCAATTTAGGATTTAATTTGAAGTAGCAACACCATCAGATTTAATTAGTTTCTAATTGGCCAAATGGTTGTCATTTGTTTTGTTGCTACATCAATGACTTCCTTGCCATAAAACAAAACTATACTATATTCGAGACAATCCTAAAAACGTTAAACTGAATCATACATGCAAAGTGCCGTGTCACAATACCCCTCTCCCCGCTGTTGCGTTTTACCAAGGGTAAAACGCTCGCTGTCCTCAGCGACTATCCTAAATCCAAAACATGTGTCACAAAGAAAAGCAAACAAAACAATACGAAACTACCTCGACCATACCTAGTATGGGAGCACCTAAAAAAAAAACACAACCAAAATGATTGCCGCAGGTTTCGAGATCCCTATCCAGAAAAGAAAAGTCAAAGTAAACCAAACTATCAATCAACACTACATGCCAAAACCGCTAAACCATAAATTTTGAATTCACGAATTCTCGAACCCACGCAACACTAAATAATACAAACTTAACGTGTGTGGTATCCGAACACATCAAAAAATCCACACAACGCTATCTAAAAAACTAACAAATTATGTATGTGGTATCCGAACACATCAGAAAAATCCTCAATATAATTTCTAACTAACCAGTAAACATTCCTTGGTTTTACCAGCAACTGCCAGGACTGATGATCAGCATTCCTAAATTCGTCTCTGCTAGACCGGGCAAAATAAAAATCCGAATGATTCCCACTTCCAAGTTTACTTTCATAAACCTGAGAAGCTAAATAAAAATCCAAACCAAAATATAATTAGTAATTCCGAAATTTCCATTCTAATCCTAAAATTGTCGCCACCCTACGGGTTGAGGACACCAATAATTGTCTCAACCCTTCAGGTTGACAACCACAACAAACCCAAACAGACAAAATACCAATCCTCAAAAAAAAACCAACAACAAACGGTTGAATTGGACACATCTTACTGTGCCAACTCTTCCATTAAACAAAACTAACCAAACCATACCAAAACATCTAGGCCCTTCGAGTTGGTGAGAGTAACCTATCCCCCAACTCTCCGGATCACAAAACAAACCGACCAAAACCTTACACAACTCTGAGGTTGCAACATGCCCAAAAATCTCAACCATTGAGGTTGAGTACTGAAACAGTACCGCACGCCAGGCATGATTGGCGGCGATACCACGTGTCGCATCTTCGCCTACAAAATATTTCTCGTTGTATCGGCAGCGCGAACACAAAAAATCGTGTGCCTCACCAACGCCTCTATGGCTTGGACTTATGGGCAACACGTACACAAAAAGATACCCACCAGCGAGTACCAAGTCGACGCCTGAAAAGAGCAAGAACCCATCGGAGTACACAAAAAGAACGCAAAACGTCCGTGGTATGCAGTGCGCGCCCCGCCATACCTCACAAAATCTCCTGGGTGTGGACCCCTGTCGACCCAAAACACCAACGCACCAACACGGCGCTCGGGTGTGGTAAGCACCCAAAACTTCTCACAAAAAAAAACCCCTGGCCGTATTAAGGATCGCTCCAAAACTTAAAAAATGAGCTAGATTGTAACGCCCCTTTCATACTCCACGCATTTAGAGAACTGTTCCAAGAACCCTTTCATTCATCACACAAAACAAAAAAATAGTAGTGAAAACAGACATTGCTGCTCACCACGTTCCGCACATACAGTCGTGATTGAATATTTTTACCACAATATCCAACACTCCAAACGAAACAACCGTAGAACGAAACGTTATGGCGTAAGCGAGGGCGTTTACTCTGGCGGCAAGGTGAAAGCTAAAAAACCGGGACCTTGCGTCCAGAGAAAACCTCCACCTCCAAAACCTACCAAAACCCTTGTGTCCGAATCCTTAATACGCCACGATCCAAACTCCATGTCCAAAATCCAAAACGAAACTTCACCTAGCACCATATAAAAAACTTCAATTTGACTTAAACTTGGTGCTAAAAAACATCATCGTAACGTTACATCATTAAATGGAATGTATTGAAACAAACCGTAATGATAAACCAAGTTACTCAATAACTTCAAAAAAAAACGAGCGTTTATTAAACGCTGACACGTTACGACTTAAGTTTGGACCCTAAAAATATCATGTTTCTGAACGCACCCTTTGTAGAACTTATTTATTTACTCTATGGTATAGCGTCTATGCTTTTAAAAAGTTAAATGTCACTGAGATATTTTGCGAATTATAACCTTACCTACAAAAACTTTCGCCGCATTTATCATTTATTACTAGATTTATCTATATTTTAGCCATTTTAAAGTACAACAAATTGGAAAACTAAATACGAGTGTGATCCAACTTCGAACAATACTTAAAGAACTTCAATATCTAGTTTGTCACAATGCGAACTTGGAATGGAATTAAATCTACTAATAAACACAGGTAACCTACCAAATAATGAGAAAATTAGTCAACTTTCGTTCTCATACTCTAAACTGAACGCAAAACCTCTGTAAAGTTCCCTGTATTTTATAAACTAATCAAACTAGTATGTATATTCAACTCTAATTTTAATGATATTGTTACAGATTACTATAAAACTGTGCTAAATTTGAACAACAGACCACCATAAAAGCAATAGATATCCAGCTATGCCTATAACTGGACACCGGACTACAGGAATTTGCAACTTTGAAAATCAAACAATGTTAAATCATGAGAACATAGGCACTGGCAGTGCGCTGAAGAAGTATATCTTCATAAATCAAAATCATTTCCTAATCAGGAACACAACAGAAGTCACTTGCCAGCGACTATCAACCTTGCTGCTGCCGGACACTCAAACATATCCACTTCTCCGCCAATCCTGCAAACTTCCAACTACTGCCAGCAGCGCCTCTGTTTGGATCTACCTTCATAAATAAGTTCAACGGGCATTAAACATTAAAAGTGTACTGAAACCGCCGTTGTATAATAAGTTTAACTCAAAATATTGAAATATGATGGCAAAAGACTTACAAATTGATGTGGCACTATTGTATCATTACTATTTATAATAAACAATGCTAAATTTAATGTGTTTTTTACAACAATGAACCCTTTTTAGCTCTGTGTAAGTATCTTACATATTTCATATAAACAAAATTTGTATCAAAGCTATTGATAACAGTGAAAGCAAAAAGCAAGCCACTAACTAAAATAAATTATTATACAAAATTTGTCCTAATTGCAAGCTTTCAAGTTGAAGTCTTTCTAGAAAAACCTACAAAATCAAGTATGTATACACTGTATGTTCATACAATTTACCAAAAACAATTTCCTACGTTCTTACAACTGAAAAATATCCATCTGTGGTTAAATATCTAATATATTTTTAAACTAAAAGGTATTTTGAGTTAAAATTTTACACTTAAACAATACTTCTCGAATTTCTTAACAGTTTCTGCACAAGCTCAATAGCTTTTCGAACTTGATCTAAAAAATCATTGACATTGACTTGAGCTTGACCTTAACAAAATGACATACAACTCAATTGCAGTACTTATAAAAGCTCTGCCCAAATATTTGTCTATAACTAACCAAGTTATACAACAAAATTAAAAAAAATGCTTTTTAAATCCTCAAAAATGCAAACTATCTTAGGTCTCAGTCTTTAGAGACTAGCTCATAAGCATAAAAAGTAGCAAAATGTACTAAAAGTTTGACACTTTCAACTTCCTGACAAAATGTCAGCACAAATTTTACTAACTGAAAATCAAAGCATTTCATTTACAGATTTCACCAGAAATTCTGAATTTCGTGCAGAAAATTGGACAAAACTAACTGTAAAACAGCTAAAGCTTAACCTGGATTGTATCAAAGTGTGCAAAGCCAAAGCACAAGCTCAAAATTAATACTTAACCGTAAGTATTACAAAACTTTTCTCATCCATATGTAATGGCAATGATATAAACTGAATTTGATGGAAATAATTAGCTTAAACAAAAGGGAATTACTTTTAATGGACGCCAAATTGTCACGGTGGTGTTTTCCTTGCCCGGCTGGGGCTTTGCCCAGAGGAAACTCACGGACAATTAAGGTTACTAAATTAACCAATCTAAATCTTAACCAAAAACTCAAGCAGGTGCTTACACTTATTTCCATCAACTATTCAGGGGTTTCTAAAGGATGTCAAAATGAAATGTTAGTTTTGTGACACATAATTTATTTCTATTCTCACACTGAGGAAGTTGTTCTACAAGTAAATCATTTATTAAGCTAGCATTAAGCACCTTATTCTATAATGTCAGACGATAGAGCCGGGTCGTGCCAAAAATGGTTCTACAATGATTTACAAGCAGACCTATCTAAATTTGTTAGTACCTAATTTATCATTTGCCATCACATACGATTAAATAAATTCTCTAACTTTAAATTTGGAAAAAGCTTCTAGGATGGAAGGAAAGCGTACACCAACCTCATAACAATATTGCACCGCGGAGCACCACAGAAAGCCTAAGGCCTCAGCTTGAAGATGTCGTCTCCTCCACCCAGCAGAAGAGCGAAATTCTTATGGCGAACTGCTCACCCGACACACTTGAAGTTTTAGGAATATGGACAGACTTCCATACTCTGATATGCGAACTGGTTTCACATCCGTAGTAACATAAAAACGAAAAAACACCCCAGTCAGCTGAAAGAAACAATTCAAGATTAATAACTAGAAGCATGTGCTCTGCTAACCTAAGAGACATTATATGATCTAAGTTTCTCACCAGCTGGAAATTCCTAGAGTGGACTCATCTCACAGCTCTGATACTCCCTCCCACCACATTGTTTTACCAGCAGACTGGAAACAAAGCGAAATGGTCAAACAAAGATTCAACAAGGAGTTGCACCTGAGGACATCCATATATTATCATATTCTACTTACTGTTTGTGGCAAAATAACTTCGGCATGAGCTTCCTAGCTCATGGATGCAGCGGCTGCTGCCTAACCAAGACTCGGATCGATACTACCAGAGCATGATGTATTTAGCTTCACTTTCTAAATTAAAAGATGCCCATCCAGGGCAAAAGCCAACCAGGAAATGATCTCAACCTAACTGTCCCTGGGATAACACAATCAAAATAACAGTAACTAATGAAATTCTTGGAATAATTTTTGTATGTAAGTCCAACATATAGAAATAAATCATATTTAATTATCTAAACATATTTCCACCTTTTTTGTATTTAAAAATTAAGTTTTGATTTAAATATTTAATAAATACTATTCCATCAATTTAGGATTTAATTTGAAGTAGCAACACCATCAGATTTAATTAGTTTCTAATTGGCCAAATGGTTGTCATTTGTTTTGTTGCTACATCAATGACTTCCTTGCCATAAAACAAAACTATACTATATTCGAGACAATCCTAAAAACGTTAAACTGAATCATACATGCAAAGTGCCGTGTCACAAGTTGTTCGCAGAAATCGCGAAGCGTCTGGTTGACGTAACTGGTGACCGAAGAGCTGGCGGCTACCTCGCACAACGTATCAGCATTGCGATACAGCGAGGAAATGCCGCCAGCATCCTTGGTACAATGCCTCAAGGGCCTATTTTAGATTTAAGCTAGTTATTAATTTAGTTTAGTAGTACCACTGTATATATATTGTATGTAAATAAATGATAAAAAATTATTCAGATTGACTTTCACGGCTTCGGCAAACATTGCCATTCGTCCGGGGAACGGGCTAAGAATGCTGAGATGGGCCAAAAATACAAAGTTGATAGTAAGTTATGTAGGTAGATTAAAGTGCATGTTCAGATGTTATTGAGCGACCTGATAAAAATAAGCAAATGTACAGTCAGCAGTCGGCCAAATATCGTAATATAATTTTGTTGCCATAGAAATAAGGATGTGGTCCGATATAGTGGCGAAATATTGAGAGACAAAAGCGGCTAAATTCAGTGGTGGCTCGGACACTTAGAGAGAATGGGAGAGGATCGTGCCGTGAAGAGAGCGCAGGTACTTGGGACATCAAAATGGGAGACGCCCGAGTGGACGTCCTAGGTACCGCTGAAACGACGTAGTTGCTCAAGACCTGCTCAACCTCGGCCATGGCGACTGGCGAGAGCTATCGCAAGACCGAGAGAACTAGACTACCTATGTTTGTATGAAAAGGCGATTTAAGGGCGGTGGTCGTCCATATTCGTCTTAAGGCGAAAATTAATCTAATGAACGTTTTTGCAACTAGGCTTATAAGAACAAATAATAATTTTATCTTGAAACAAGTTTTAAATAAATACGTGTAGATGAAAAAATACAATCTTGCCTTTTATCAAATCACATCATTTTTTGACAAATTTGCGAATTGAGTTATCCAAATAACGGCTACAAATAAGAAATCCCTATCACAGTTTTAAATCATGGCAGGGTTGAATACATAATAATGTCGGTATTTAACTAAACATAAGACGAACTCTTTATTTCATTTACGCGAGCGGAGCTGCGGGCCCGCCTAGTACAATATATTTTTCATATTGCTTCTAGGTAACTCTTTCAAATTCTGGATATCAACATATTCAACATAGTTAATACCTTGCCATTTGATCCAATCATGCATTCTCTGTTTATGTGTTGTGCCGTGTTCCTCCAGTTGGTGACTTGGTGAGGGTTGCTAAAACTGCAATTTTTTTAAATTAGTTTTGGTACTTACCTACCTCTTATTCACTCAATAATAAAATTGTGTCCGCAAAGGCGATTATTTCGCGATTTATATTCATTGGAAAAAATATGTAGGTACCTAAATAATTAACCGCCATTTAAACAAGAAATCTATAAGTTTGTCCATACGTATATTACCCATTACTTTAAAGCATTTTTCTCGAGAAAATTAAGTTTCGAGCTACGAGTAACTATATTTCGGAGTGGAGCTGTCCTAACGGACCAGTATCTCGGGCTTGGAACTATTAAAAATTCACAACTTTGTCGCAGTAATATTTAAATTTTACCTATAAATATTTACCTTCTCAAGATAAACTTACTATTACTACCTACTTTAATGAAAAACAAAGAGGTGCTAACAAAGAAATCTCATTTTGGTTTATAATAGATGAAGAACTTTTAAACCTATTTTGTGTTAAAATGTTATGTTTATCAAATTGATTTACAATATATTCAATAAGAAATCTACTTGATGCCACTGGTGAATATTTGCAAATTACTCGTTACTAATAAAATAATTTTATAGGGAACTCTTACGAGTAGATATCTATATCGTTTCGTTGTAAAAAAACAATTGAGCGTAAAAGATTGGCACGAAACAGGGTTGTCAGAGGCAGACAATGTGCGACAGGCGGATAATGAGGGGGCGTGTCAGCCCTAATACTCCTCGTATTAGTTAGATCCTTGTATCGTAGGTAGTAGGTAGAATATACATAGTCCGGTGGCCGGCTGCATGAAACAAACCTCATCAAAAAATAGAATATACCTACCCTGTAGAGGTACCTGACATTTAGTAGCTTCCAACGCACTTGGTCGGCCTAGGCTTAACCTGGCAGATTTTGTACAAATGGCAAAAACGTTGGACAAAAATTCATCAAAAAAAACCTCATCGAAAAATAGAATGAAACTTGTATGGTAGGATACCTGACCTTGAGGACAGTAAAAAAAAATTGGTCGGCCTCACCTTAGCCTGGCAGTTTTTGCAGTCCGACCAGATTTAGTGGGTCACGTGAGAGCTACAATTTACCTCATCGAAAAATAGAATGAAACAAACGGATTATAATAGCTAAAATAAGCCTGTTGACGTACGTCTTGGTCGGCCTCACCTTAACCTGGCAGTTTTTGCAGTCCGACCAAATTTATAAAAAAATCATCAATTTTTTTTATCGAAAAATCGTATGAAACTGGTATGGTACGATGGCTGCCTTTGAGGACAGTAAAAAAAAAGTGGTCGGCCAAATCCTGTGTTGGCAGGTTTCTGTGTCCGACCAATTTTGTGGTACCACGTGAGAGCTACAATTTTACCTCATCGAAAAATAGAATGAAACAAACGGATTATAATAGCTAAAATAAGCCTGTTGACGTATGTCTTGGTCGGCCTCACCTTTACCTGGTAGTTTTTGCAGTCCGACCAAATTTATAAAAAAAAAACATCAAAAATTTTTTATCGAAAAATCGTATGAAACTTGTATGGTACGATAGCTGCCTTTGAGGACAGTAAAAAAAAAGTGGTTGGCCAAATCCTGTGTTGGCAGGTTCCTGTGTCCGACCAATTTTGTGGTACCACGTGAGAGCTACAATTTACCTCATCGAAAAATAGAATGAAACAAACGGATTATAATAGCTAAAATAAGCCTGTTGACGTATGTCTTGGTCGGCCTCACCTTAACCTGGCAGTTTTTGCAGTCCGACCAAATTTATACAAAAATCATCAAAAAATTTTTATCGCAAAATCGTATGAAACTTGTATGGTACAATAGCTGCCTTTGAGGACAGTAAAAAAAAGTGGTCGGCCAAATCCTGTGTTGGCAGGTTCCTGTCTCCGACCAATTTTGTGGTACCACGTGAGAGCTACAATTTACCTCATCGAATAATAGAATGAAACAAACGGATTATAATAGCTAAAATAAGCCTGTTGACGTATGTCTTGGTCGGCCTCACCTTAGCCAGGCAGTTTTTGCAGTCCGACCACATTTATAAAGAATAATAATTTCTATATTGAAAATATGGTTTCTTCGCAGCTTGAACTTAACTTAATAATGCTAACTGAAAAAAGTCATAAGTAAATGAGTCCATGGAGGTCTTAGAGGGCTTTAAAAAAAAAAAAAACATTCAGTTCAAATTTTATTCATAAATCTATCTAATATCTAAATAACGTTTTCGAACTACTGACGTGGTTTCAGAGTAACACTTACGTTGAGATGATGTCTCACAGATGTCAAAAAAAAAAAGGTTTTCATCGATTTTTGACAAGTTTTGAATCGTATATCCTACTTTTCCACTACAGATAGAATGAGGAGGCATAACTGACATTTTATCACGCCAGGTGGCGCCTCCATAGTGGAGTTGCTGTCACTGTCAAATCACATACATTGTTTCCAATAAATTGTAAACATTCTCCTTTTTTAACCGACTTCCAAATCCCAAAGGAGGAGGTTATCAATTCGGTTGTATGTTTTTTTTTCTCCACAATACTGCAATAGTGTGCGACAAATTGTGGAAATATACCTATAGGATCTCCCTTTTTTCCCAAGGACCCGATATGCATAAATCAGTGAGAAAATGCTTTGAGTACCAAAAACTAAGGCAAATGATAAAGACCGTTTGTGTAGGCTGCATTTTAAGGAAGATAAATATTTTGGAAAGAGTAAATACACAGGTAAGCTAAGTTTTAACGAAGTAGTACATAATTTAGGGCATAATGGCTTGGCTACACATGCTGTATTCCATACGCATCATGACTTTGTGTACCTATCTGATGGGCGGGGTATATGAAACGCCTTCTTGTACATGCAGGTGATCCAGGTATACACCAAAGCTTAGTTTTCAATCGAACACTTGTAATATAAGAGGAAAAACTGCACGTGAGCCTTCCAAAATTTTAATAAAATACACAAGATAACCTCACATATATTAAGTGATTATCGTTGCATCAAATCAGCCTTTTTTCCATCAACTGTAGCATTTCTCCTTCGAAGCTCGGTTTGTAGAAAAGAAATTCCCACCCTTTACCAGTGGTAACTACTGGGAATAAAAATTCCCAGTAGGTACCACCAAACCGAGTTGGTGGTAACTACTAGGATTTTTTTTCCCAGTAGTTACCAGTGGTAAAAGGTGGGAAAATAATTCCCAGTAGTTACCACTGATAAGAACTTGGTGGTAACTAGTGGGAATAACCCTTTTATTGTTAATAATTACTGTTAATCATAATCATCTTCGGAGTCGAAGTCTGACGAACTTTCCCCAGACTCCGACTTATCTATTGTTATTTCTTCGACTCGCAAAGGCGTTATGTGTCCTTCAAACCATTTGATCTTATATATTTCATCTCTTAATGTCCAGCCACAATGTGTTGCATCAAATTTGATGCAAGTGGATTCTGCCGCACACTGCCACATTGAATTTATGAAAGCCGTCCGTAACAAGCCATACGTCAACAGGTTTATTTTAGCTATTATAATCCGTTTTTTTTTCATCCTATTTTCGATGAGGTAAATTGTAGCTGTCACGTGGTACCACAAATTTGGTCGGACTGCAAAAACTGCCAGGCTACGGTGAGGCCGACCAAGCCATACGTCAACAGGTTTATTTTAGGTATTATAATCCGTTTGTTACATTCTATTTTTCGATGAGGTAAATTGTAGCTCTCACGTGGTACCACAAAATTGTTCGGACACAGGAACCTGCCAACACAGGATTTGGCCGACCACTTTTTTTTTTACTGTCCTCAAAGGCAGCTATCGTACCATACAAGTTTCATAGGATTTTTCGATAAAAAAATTTTTGATGATTTTTTTATAAATTTGGTCGGACTGCAAAAACTGCCAGGTTAAGGTGAGGCCGACCAAGACATACGTCAACAGGCTTACTTTAGCTATTATAATCCGTTTGTTTCATTATATTTTTCGATGAGGTAAATTGTAGCTCTCACGTGGTACCACAAAATTGGACAGACACAGGAACCTGCCAACACAGGATTTGGCCGACCACTTTTTTTTTACTGTCCTCAAAGGCAGCTATCGTACCATACAAGTTTCATACGATTTTTCTATACAAAAAAATTGATGATTTTTTTATAAATTTGGTCGGACTGCAAAAACTGCCAGGTTAAGGTGAGGCCGACCAAGACATACGTCAACAGGCTTATTTTAGCTATTACAATCCGTTTGTTTCATTCTATTTTTCGATGAGGTAAATTGTAGCTCTCACGTGGTACCACAAAATTGGTCGGACACAGGAACCTGCCAACACAGGATTTGGCCAACCACTTTTTTTTTACTGTCCTCAAAGGCAGCTATTATACCATACAAGTTTCATACGATTTTTCGATAAAAAATTTTTGATGTTTTTTTATAAATTTGGTCGGACTGCAAAAACTGCCAGGTTAAGGTGAGGCCAACCAAGACATACGTCAACAGGCTTATTTTAGCTATTATAATCCGTTTGTTTCATTCTATTTTTCGATGAGGTAAAATTGTAGCTCTCACGTGGTACCACAAAATTGGTCGGACACAGGAACCTGCCAACACAGGATTTGGCCGACCACTTTTTTTTTACTGTCCTCAAAGGCAGCCATCGCACCATACCAGTTTCATACGATTTTTCGATAAAAAATTTTTGATGATTTTTTTATAAATCTGGTCGGACTGCAAAAACTGCCAGGTTAAGGTGAGGCCGACCAAGACATACGTCAACAGGCTTATTTTAGCTATTATAATCCGTTTGTTTCATTCTATTTTTCGATGAGGTAAATTGTAGCTCTCACGTGACCCAATAAATCTGGTCGGACTGCAAAAACTGCCAGGCTAAGGTGAGGCCGACCAATTTTTTTTTACTGTCCTCAAGGTCAGGTATCCTACCATACAAGTTTCATTCTATTTTTCGATGAGGTTTTTTTTGATGAATTTTTGTCCAACGTTTTTGCCATTTGTACAAAATCTGCCAGGTTAAGCCTAGGCCGACCAAGTGCGTTGGAAGCTACTAAATGTCAGGTACCTCTACAGGGTAGGTATATTCTATTTTTTGATGAGGTTTGTTTCATGCAGCCGGCCACCGGACTAACAGCTAATACATCATTATTCGACAAAATTACACCAGCTGCTCGACAGCGTGTCGGCCTCATCTCAAAACTCAAAGTCGCTCAGCGAGCTATTGAGAGGGCTATGCTCGGAGTTTCTCTGCGTGATCGAATCAGAAATGAGGAGATCCGAACTAAAGTCACCGACATAGCACACCGGATTAGTAAGCTGAAGTGGCAATGGGCAGGCCACATTGCACGTAGAGAAGATGGCCGATGGGGCCGAAAAGTGCTCGAGTGGAGACCACGGACTAGCAAGCGCAGCGTAGGACGTCCACCCACAAGATGGACAGACGACCTTGTTAAGGCCGCTGGAGGACGCTGGATGCGGGTCGCTTCCAACCGGTACGAATGGAGGTCCAAGGGGGAGGCCTATGTTCAGCAGTGGACGTCTTATGGCTGAGATGATGATGATGATGACATCATTATTAAATGCAGTTTCCTTCACACTCGCCTGTAACAGTTATTTGTTTTACAAGTGGTTTACAACTTTGCCCGTTGTTATTTAACCTCTCGTGCTAATATTTATTTGATACCCGAGCAAACGAAAGATTCCAAAAATGGAATCTTGAGCGTTGCGAGGGTTTCAAGGCACGAGGGTTAAACAAATTTTGCCACCGAGTGAAACACAAAACTTTTCACCACACCAACACAAGTAAAATAGTAACTGTAAAATATAAAAAAAAAAACAAGAATAAGGGTCTTCAAAAATCATTTTTTGATAAAGTAAATATTATCGAAAGTAATCGCTAAACTTACTACACTAAACTTTTGATACATGGGTCCAAAAAATATGAAAAAATCTTAAATAGCGGATGGTGCTGGGCCTAAAATACGGCGTTGCGTGAACAAGAGATTTCCTTTGGCAGGATTAGTCCTTAGGACCCAAGGATGGATTTAAGAAGTGGAGCCACCGAGATTTTTGATGTAAATTTTTAGGGGAAGGCTCTCAACTTGATCTTGATATCTATATAATTTAAGCTACTAGGCCAAGTTTGGTATCGTTTTCGTATAAATCGGGTTGCCGAATTCATTTCTGATATCATAATGACACCATTCCGAAGTAAAAACACATAAAATATGAAAAAAATACTTTTTTTTAAATTCCTCTTCACGCTTAAACCGCTAAACCAATTTAGTTAAAATTTGGTACAGCGATAGTTTGAGTTCCAGGGAATACCATAGCCTACTTTAAATCTCAAAAATCATCCTTTAAGGGTGTTAAAAGGGAGGTAGAAATTTGTATGGGGATTCAATAACCGCTGAACTGATTTAGATAAAATTTTGTATAGAGATATTTTGTGTCCCCGGGAAGAACATAGGATAGTTTTTATTAAAAAAAAAATCTTAAAGTGAAAAGGAAGGTGTAAGATTGTATGGGGAATCAATAACGGCTGAACCGATTTAGATGAAATCTATGTCTACATCTTTGATTTACTTGAAAATGATACTAAACTTGACATAGAACTTAAAACTTAAACTATTATTAACATCAGACGTCGCCGACGCTTAAAAGCCCCCACTCCCCACCTGCATCAAAAATCTGGGTGGCTCCACTTCTTAAATACATCCTTGGGTCCTAAGGACCAATCCTGCCAAAGGAAATCTCTTGTTCATGCAACTCTCTCTCTCTCTGAGCACACTCAACTAAAAACAAAAGCTTAATAAATAGCGGGCCGTAATTTCATGTTTTAGGTTAGGTTTCGTTCATGTCGTCTCGGATATGGGTGAATATGGTATCGATGCATTCAGTGTAATGCCCTGAACACAAATATATGAGATGACAAGCGCGAAAGTGGTGGGGGTAGTTGCTGTGGCGTCATAAAGTCTGTAGTACAAACTTTTTTTTAGTTTCTTTTAAACATACCATGTGGGGTACCAAATGAAAGGGTTTTGTGAGTAGATCACAAATATATAACATACTGTAACATTTTCAATACTTGGTCTAACAAATTATTAGAAAACGTTCAAAAACAAACGATTGAAATTATTACAAAACATAAAAAGGCAACGTTTTTACGATAGATTCGAGGTCTGCCATTATCTTACTCCTGGTGCTGGTATACTTACCTTACTTGAAAACATACACAAGAAGTTATCTGGATATACAAAAAAAGATTACTGTATAGTGATGACGGGAGAAACGGATTTCATTGACACACAAGACTATAAAGCAATTGTTGAAACCATAAGAGCTGTCCTACACGAAATCACTAATACTAATATAATTATAACAGCGCCGACATATGTTTGCGGAGCACCAATATACAACTATAGAGTAGAGGTTTTCAACACACTCCTAAATCGTGATATGGCAATCCACAACTATGGACAGTTCTTTGACTCGAATGAGAATTTAACTTTAGATCTTTTTTCCGACTTTTCTGGTAAACTTCTGAATACAGGAGTACAAAATATTCTTAATAATGTGGCTGAAACCATATTTTTGCACCAACTTTGCATCCCAGGTGGCTATGATGATAACGAAGAACATAAAGACACTGAACAAGAATATAACGAAGAAGAAACTGAACAAGACTATAACGAAGAAGATAAAGAAACTGAACAAGAACATTACGAAGAAGATAAAGAGACTACAAAAATATAACAAAGAAGATTACGATGAAGATGAACATAGAGATACTGAACACGAGTCGTCATTTTTTCGTGAGTAAAAATATTAATTCAGAGATGACCATATTCCATCAAAACATCGCAGGACTGTTAAATAAATCCGATCTGCTCGCTGTCTTTATTGATAATCTGAGAACACAAAATATTGATGTTGATGTGATGTGCATAACAGAACACTTTATAACAGCCGGCCATGAAGACCTTTTAACAGTGCCAAACTATCGACTGGGTGCGTGTTTCGCGCGTGAAAAAAATCGTGGTGGAGCGTGCATATTGGTCAAAACGGGCCATCAATTTAAGGAACTGTTGGATATTGCTAAACATTCTGTAAGTGGAATATTTGAGTGCTGTGCGATTGAACTAACTCTTGAAAAAACAGTTATTATGTGCATTTACAGAACTCCTGGTCTTAGATATTTAGACATATTTTACGACAAACTAGACATTATTTTAAAAAATATATCTAATAATAGCAATAAGAAGATTATCATATGTGGAGATCTTAATATTAATATTTTGAAAAGAAACAGTGTATCGTTACAATTAGAATATTTTCTCTCTAGTTATAATTTAGATCTAGAAATAAAACAGCCTACGAGACTGGCTAGTAACACATGCATAGACAATTTTGCTCACAATTTAAAAAATGGGCACAGCAGTAAAGTACTAGATTCAGGTCTATCAGATCATACTGCCCAAACTCTAACCTTTTCTGTTAAAAGAAACATTTATGAAAATGGCTCATTAAAAATGTGGCGCATCAGACGCAGAGTTTATACAGAAGAAAACCTTGAATTATTTCGAAAACATGTTAAAGGTTTAAGTTTTAATGACGTGTACTTGTTAGATGATGCCGATAAAGCTTATGATAATTTTTCCGATGTTTTCAAGTGCTTGTATGATCTTTGTTTTCCTTATGTGCTAATTAAGAAATCTCTAAAGGTTAGACCTAAATGGATAACTAATGGAATCAGATTGTGTTGTAAAAAGAAACGAAACGCTCTTTGGCTATATCGACTTAACAGATCCAGCGAAAATAAAAATGCCTATAAGACGTACGCTCAGAGACTTAAGACTATAATAACATTGACCCAGAGAGCTCAAAATAAGTTTTTTATGTCGACATCTAGAAATAAGACAAGAGCTACATGGCAAATTATAAATAAGTCCAAAACTTGTAAACCAAAGGAGCCTATAAGCACGTTAATAGCTCATGGGATAACTTATACAGATCCATCAGATATTGCAAATGTCTTCAATAATTTTTTCATTGATGGAGTTACACGAAATAATAATAATAGCAAAAAATCTATAAATATGCCTATGAATCCTAACTCTATTTTTCTGAGTCCAACTACACCGGAAGAAGTAAGGAAAACTATAACCTCCTTAAACAACACAAATAGCGTTGGATTTGATGGTATCAGCACTGCTGTGGTTAAATATGTAAGCGATATCATCTCATCACCACTGGCTCATATAATAAATCTCAGCCTCACTACTGGCTATTTTCCTGGCAACTTAAAAGTAGCTGTAATAAAACCATTACACAAAAAGGGTGATAAATCAGACCCGAACAACTATCGCCCGGTCGCTTTGTTACCAGTAATGTCAAAGGTCTTTGAGAAACTTATTTGTAACAAATTATACAATTTTTTTGAAAAGTACAGTATACTAATTGACGAGCAAAGGGGATTTCGAAAAAACATGTCTATAAACGTTGCTATTTACGACTTAGTCTCTAAGGCTGTCAATAGTCTCGACAAGGGTAAACCATCCTGTGCCATCTATATGGACATGTCGAAGGCTTTTGACCACGTGGATCATAAGCTATTATTGAACAAGTTAAGCCATTATGGGATCCGTGGAAATGCTCTAAACCTTATGAAGTCATACTTAGAAAATAGGATACATTACACGGAACTGACACAGATATGTCCATGTACAAAAAACGAAATAACATACACTTCTAATCGAAGAAATATTCTGTACGGCGTACCACAAGGTAGTATATTGGGGCCATTATTATTCTTAGTGTATGTAAACGACATCGTTAAAGCTAGTCAGTATCCAATGGTACTATATGCTGATGACAGCACCGTTATTATAGAGAAAAACAGCGACATAGACTATCAAGATGCAATAAATACAGATTTAAGACATATTATTGAATGGTTAGAATGTAATAATTTAAACATTAATTTAGAAAAAACTAAGATTATGCAATTTAGTCAAAGAAAAAAAGCGCCAACACTTGATATTACATATCAAGGCAAAAATGTTGATAAGGTGCGTGTTACAAAATTTCTAGGTCTTTCAATCGATAGCGATATGTCGTGGAAGACTCATTCCGAAGAAGTATGTAAGAAACTATACCGATTTTCATATGCTCTATACAGATTAGCGAAAACTACCGACCGCAGCACCGTACTAACCGCTTATCATGGTTTCGTTTCATCAACTCTACGTTATGGATTAGTTTTCTGGGGAAACTCTACATATCGACATTCTTTGTTTAGGGCACAAAAACGATGCGTAAGGGCTATCTGTGGTCTAAGCCCTCAGGAGAGTAGCGTGCCTCTTTTCGAGTCGCTAAAGTTACTGACATTTCCATGTCTATATATTTTCGAGTGCTGCGTTTTTGTCAAAAGTAATTTAAATTTCTTTCCTTTCAAAGAGCAACAGCGAACTTGCAGCCTTCGCCCAAGAAAGCCAGCGCTATTAGTGAGTAGGACTACGACAGCTTTGATGCAAAAAAGCGTACTGGTGATGGCACCAAAGTTATTTAATAAGTTACCAGAATCATGGCAAACGGCACCAATACATAAATTTAAGTCCTTATTATTTAAATTCTTACTAGATAAATGTTATTATAGTGTAACTGATTATTTTAATGATATTGACATATGCCTAAGTAGTGAATTGTAATTGTAATCTATTAGCATAATTATTTCCGAGCAAAGTTATAACATGAACATTTGTCATTTTTATTTTTGTATAAGTATATGAATTGTATCAATAAATTATATTTGCATATGCCAATCTCATTACCCATGTAAATAATGTAAAAAAAAATGTATATAGTTAGATAATAAGAAATTATTTCGTACGCCAAAAGGCACATCACGGCTGTTCCTTAGAATATTAAGTTATCACCTATTTATGTACCTGTGATGAACGAATAAAGAATTTGGAATTTGGAATTTGGAATTTTGGAAAAATTTCACAATCCACTGTTGACTTTCAAGTGCTCTAAATTAAAAATGGCTGAATGGATTAGTCTAAAATACATACCAAATGACTGTGAATATTCTCTATATGATGTTAAAAAATAATTAACCACATATATCAAAAAATAAGAAAAGTACATCAAGTTGAAAAAGTATAATTATCTGATACATTAAACTGCAACTATTATTAAAACAAACAAAAAACCCGACTTTTTACATATATTTTTGAAATGGTCTTTTCATTAGCTTTCATTTGGTACCCATATTGCTATAGTAAGAAAAAAAACACAATACCCCCCCCCCTCCATTTTTTTATTTAGCCGGCGCCAATTTTGACATATGGGGTGTGGTTGAATTCGTCAGAATTGTGGTAGTGACATAGGCTACATACATTTTGAGAATGGCGCCCGCTAATATAAAAATGGAGGGGGGGGATTGTTTTTTTTCCTTACTATAGCAATATGGGTACCAAATGAAAGCTAGTAAAAATACCATTTCAAAAATATATGTCAAACTATCGGGTCTTTTGTTTGTTTTAATAATAGTTGCAGTTTAATGTAACAGAAAATTATACTTTTTTCAACTTGATGTACGTTTCTTATTTTTTGATATATCTGGTTAATTATTTTTTAACATTATATAGAAGATATTCACAGTCACTTGGTATGTATTTTGGACGGATCCATTCAGCCATTTTCAATTTAGAGCAGTTAGAAATCAACTGTGGATTGTGTAATTTTTGAACGTTTTCTAATAATTAGTTAAACCAAGTATTGTTAATACTATAGTATGGTATATATTTGTAATCTACTCACAAAGCCCTTTCATTGGGTACCCCACATGGTATGTTTAAAAGAAAATTAAAAAAAAGTTTGTACTGCCGAATTTATGACGTCACAGCAACTACCCCCACCACTTTCGCGTTTGTCATCTCATATATTTGTATTCAGGGCATTACACTGAATGCGTCGATACCATATTCATCCATATCCGAGACGACATGAGCGAAAATCGATTTCTAGAAGACTTTTCTTTCGTTGACCGGGCCACTAAAATACTTTCAATGAAAACTATAGCGAACATGATCGGTGCAGATGAGATGATAACATTGATAACTCTGAGTTTATCAAGTGGAGTCACGTAAGGGGTCATCCATTAATTACATCACACGTTTAGGGGGAGGGAGGGGGTCAAGAAAATGTGACATGTTGTGACAAGGGGGAGGGGGGAGTCACAAACTTTTTGACGTCACTTTAACTTCATCAGTAACCGAAAATGTATTTAAATTATTTTATACGCTAATATACATTTAAATAACAAGTTTTTGATACGATAATCGTTTTTATTCCTTTAATTTTATTTCTTAATCAGTTTTTAGGCCAAGCAATAAGAAGTTATAGAGGGAAATGCTAGGAACACAATTTTTGACTCCGTAACTTTGTTTGGAGTAGTTAGGAGGTGAACATATCAAAAGTCCCCACCCTTAGCCCTGGTGCTGGGGGGAGGGAGGGGTTTGCAGGTCCCGTTTTTCGGTTTTTTACTTATATCTCGGAAACTATGGATTTCTTAGAGACATTATGTCTTCTACAAAATTAAAGCTTATTAAATTTGCTACAAGTTCTACTCATCAAGTTTTTCGATATCTTGTATAGTTTTCGAGATATCCGCTCTTGAATGTTTGTAATAGGCCGTGGCAGGAAGAGGGACCATCTTGTGACTTAATAGCTTTTCGGCCTGATTTTTTTTTGTGATGATGTGCCACATCATTAGTAAGGTTTATACTTAATTTCAGCTTTCACCTATTCTTATTTTTGAAGAAAAAAAAATAAAATAAATTAAAAATATATTCATGAATATTTTCGTTTCCATGGAACGAATTCTTTCGTGCTTTACACGTATGGTACACTTGATCAAGACCTACAATATGTCATTATAAACAAGTTAACACTTCATACAAAAAAAGAAAAAAATACATGTGTCAATATTTTTAGATATTTTTTTTATAACTTATTAAACAGACAAACCTCCAATTTTTTTTACGAATAATAGCCCTTTTAATAAACTATAACATATATTTAATTCAAGCTTTTAATAATGGTGCATCATGACGAAAATATTTTAAAAACTTGGTGAGTCCCCTTGATGTAATTAAAATGTAATTAAATCCGTCATATTTAACCTTCTTGCATATGTGTATCAATAATGGACTGGTTCATAATATCGTTTCTCGAAATCATAATTTGTGGCTTTTATCAGAAAAGGGTATTTATGCTCCATGTACATAAGGATCCTACTCTGATGGAACCGTCCCTTATTCAAATAGAGCATGCATTTACCCTTCTCTGATGGAAATGTTTCTTCTGTACCAGTACCTACATGAAGCATAAGGACCCGTCTCGATGGAAAGCCACATTTTGACACATGCATGGCAGGCGTGCAGGCTTTAGGATAGTTTCATAAATCACAACCATGAAATGAAAACAAAGTATATTGGCATAGAAAAATTTAATTTTTCTATGTCAATATAATTTAAATTTAATCATTACAAAAGTATGGTATGCACTATTGAGTTAAGTTATTGCTCTCTTGGGGTGAGAATGACCTTCATCGTCGTCCTCGTTTTCTATCTCTTCTCCATCGAACCCCTGTAACGAAACGGTCAGAGGATCCTCCTGTACTTCTTCATGTTCGTAGTCAACTTGAGGGACCCATTCAAGTAGCTCCCTGGCAATTTTGGCATGCTGGGGAACATTTAAGGTTTGCTTTTTTGCAGCCACACTTCGCAATGGCACAGTCTTTCTTGCATCGGCAGAAAATCATTTTCAGAATGTCCTCCAGTGCAGCTACTAACTCACTGTGCATTGGAACCGGGCAGTTGTTCTCAATTTTCCACCCATACATCTGAGGAGGCAGGTCATTTCCTAACCACAGCTGAACTTGGTGGAATGTTCGGAGGGAATGCTGTGTTACTGCTCCCTCGGTGGCAGGAAGACAAGAGATATCAGGCTTCATGATGATTGAAGAATGACTTGTACCTGTACGCATTGAGAGAGACTTCTTTCGCTGGAGCCCCATACCACCTCAAGATGCAATATATGTTATAGTTCATTAAAAGGGCTATTATTCGTAAAAAATTGGAGGTGTGTCTGTTTAATAAGTTATAAAAAAATATTTAAAAATATTGACACATGTATTTTTTCTTTTTTTGTATGAAGTGTTAACTTGTTTATAATGACATATTGTAGGTCTTGATTAAGTGTACCATACGTGTAAAGCACGAAAGAATTCGTTCCATAGAAACGAAAATATTCATGAATATATTTTTATTTTATTTTATTTTTTTCTTCAAAAATAAGAATAGGTGAAAGCCGAAATTTAGTATAAACCTTACTAATAATGTAGCACATCATCACAAAAAAAATCAGGCTGAAAAGCTATTAAGCCACAAGATGGTCCCTCTTCCTGCCACGGCCTATTACAAACATTCAAGAGCGGATATCTCGAAAACTATACAAGATATCGAGAAACTTGATAAGTAAAACTTGTAGCAAATTTAATAAGCTTTAATTTTGTAGAAAATATCATGTCGCTAGGACGCATAGTTTCCGAGATATAAGTAAAAAACCGAAAAACGGGACCTTCAAACCCCTCCCTCCCCCCCAGCACCAGGGCTAAGGGCGGGGACTTTTGATATGTTCACCTCCTAACTACTCCAAACAAAGTTAACGGAGTCAAAAATTGTGTTCCTAGCATTTCCCTCTACAACCTTTTTTGGGCATTCATTTCCTGACCTATTTGGGTTATAAAATTACTAACATTTCTTTTGTCAAAAATATTTTGATATAATATTAAATAAATATTTGCCGATTCGTTGAAGAAATGTGACGTCACACCAGGGGGAGGGGTTTGCCAAATGTGACCAAGTGTGACAAGGAGGGGGGGGGAGGGGTAAAAAAACCTAGAAATTCGTGTGACGTAATTAATGGATGACCCCTTAATGCTTAAGTTTTTTATTTACCATCGTGAGTGAACGTGAATATAAAATGGAACTGCACATGTAGGTATCATAGGTATTTATACTTTATTTGCTTTAAATTTATTTATGAATTTCGTCCCCACATTAAAACTTGCTGACAAAATACACAGTGTATAAAACGCAGGAGCTTGGCTTTGTGCAGGTTAATAGTCACTTGGCGGATTGTTTGCACTTCGGGAGCGCAAATAGAAGACATTATGCAAGTGGATGCAGCGCCTGAGCGTCTATACTATGTGGCTTGTTGGAGACTTATTGCTAATATATTTTAGCAGTCGCTCGCACGCCGTGGTATTTAGGTAGGTATAAATGTTGAATTTCTGAGGCAGTTGCTTATACTGAAAAGCAGTAATACGCTTTCATTTTCATATGATTGCCGTCGGTTAGAATTATTCATTTAATAGTATTTATAAGTACCTATTGGTACATTATATTTACTTCCTATAATAACTTTATAGGATAATAGGCTATTGTAGTTTCATTGTATCATACCCGCAGAGTAGATAAACTTAAATATTTTAGTGGGCTTGCGGCTATATGTAAATGTTTTTCTTATTACATGTCGGGTTTGACATGTAATAAGAAAACCATTTTCAATTCCTCAAATATACGAATGTTTCAAGTCACTTCTGTAAGAAATCGTTTATGTTAAGGGAAACATACGCACAGTAAATGTGCAATAAATAGATAAGCCTAAAACTAAACAAGTAATCAAGAGGCTTATTCGAACTTTACAAATAAACTCCAGTTTTGGCTCCTTATCACCGTCCTATAAAACTGAAATCATTATGTGCTGGCAAGATTTTTAAACTTCGAATCTCTTTCAAGTTTTCATGTTATCATTATCACTAATTTTAGCAAACACTAAGATAAGATTAAACACAATTAAAAAAGAATTCGTTACAGAAGCGTTATTCGCCTAAATATAGGCATATAGTAGTAGGTATATACAACTCCATTCATACATGAGAATTGATGGTTAAAAATGCCCAGATTATTCAGGCCCACAATGTTTTGTTAGGTTGAATTCTACTGAACCGAATAAATTCGAAGGTTATCCTATCGACTCGCTAACGTAATAAAAATCCGAATTGAAACTTTAAGCTAAACCATTTTATCCGCTAACTTTTAAATACAATTTAAATAAATTGTACACCAGACACATTCAACTTTTATTAAAGTTGAGACCGTTCTCATAAAAGCCCAGCAAATAACTTTAAAAGTGCAATTTTAAATTAGGTACAAGTTTCCGTCGTCCCGGCGAACAGACGAGACACCTGACACGAAGCCACTTGTGAGTTCAACGGATCGGGATCTTATTAAATTCCATGTTAATTTCAACTTGCAGGCAAATTCACTTGTGCGGTTAGTTAGGGCACAGTGTAGTAAGAAAAGGGTTTTCGTCATGCTTTCTCTGTTATAGGTACTTGCTGGGGATTATTCGGAATTATACAAACGTATGCAGAGTATACATGCAGTCTGTAAGGTATTTGTAAAATGGGCCTTGTTGCCAGATTCAAAATATAAAATAAATAAATAGGGTCTATTCCGTCCACTAGCGTTTCTCTTGAACAATTAACAATAATTTCATCGACAAAGCAGCGATTGCTTTAATTAGTTTCAGCAATCAAAAGCAAATGGTTTTTTTTTCCTAGGAGAGAAAATCAAAAATATATATATACTCTCGTGGTCGGAATAGCCCCTATGACGGAATTAGCCACATTGACCTTATCACCAAACTTGTACTATACTATTCTGTCAATACAATGGTAGTTTCTCAAGAGTTCGAGCGTGTTCGAGACGTGACGTATTTTGCAAGGTTACGTTGAATTAACAAGCTTGTATTGAAGCTCGAGGAGGCTTATTCCAATTATAATAACAGGTAATAAATTTGATCTGGATTTGTTACGCATTTGATCTGTCAGTGTTAAAAGTGACATTTCTTCAACCTGCAACGTCACTTAAGTAGACACAGATCATATTATATCCATAATAAGTCCAGATCAAATTCATAAGGAACCTGTTATTACAATCAGAATAAGCATCTTGATTTGACTGTAGCTTCGGATCTTGTCGTGTAGATAAATATCAAATTACATTAAAGCAGCACTTGGTTCCCTGTTTATTACTTGCTCGTCATTTTGTGGTATTTGCTTTTCGTAATTATTATTAAATACTTAATTAACTAATTTGTGCAATCATTTAATAATGATTGAACTCCTTTATTCATGCCAGAGCACAGGTACTCGTACAATAATATTTAATTTTGTGATAAATATTTGAATGCTGAAATTCCAGCCAGACATGTAAAGAACTGAATTTGTATACCTATATTAACATCTTATATATACCTACTCGTAACTCGTGTTCCAATAAACGATTATATTATCTATCTTATCTAATATAATAATAATTCAGTCTATATGCGTCTTACAGGCCTCCTCTCATGCACGAGAGGGCTTGAGCTACCGCACATGTATATAGGTAATGTCACACCCTGACCCGTTGTCTCATAAAAAAAGAGAAAAAAAAAAACAAAAAAAAAATATCTTGTAGGTATACTGTATAGCAACAATAATCAATAATCTGTAGCAACCCCTAAAACGTAATTGAAAATTCTGAAAAAAATCCACATTTGTTTTTTAGTCAAATAGAATAAATTAAGCGGGTGAGACATAGAAAATTTTAACTTCGACGAAATAAGCAACACCCTATTAGGGGTCATCCATTAATTACATCACACGTTTAGGGGGGGGGGGGTCAAGAAAATGTGACATATTGTGACAAGGGGGAGAGGGGAGTCACAAACTTTGTGACGTCACTTTAACTTCATCAGTAACCAAAATTATATTTTAATCATGTTATTTACTGTACAGTTCAAAAACAAGTTTTTGGAACGATAATCGTTTTTATTAATTAATTTTTTTTCATAATCAGTCAAAAAACCTTGAAATTCGTGTGACGTAATTAATGGATGACCCCTTATGTAGGTATATTTCGCATTTCTTTATTATGTTTCAATAATAAAATTAAATTTATATCACATTATTTTAAATGACGTTAATGCTCATTCCTGTCTTAATTGCACATACAGATGCACCTAGTTGTATAATAATGTTTCCCATCGTATTTTCTCGGAAAAGCTCGTATAATTTGTCATATCAGTACGGCTACCACCAATTTTGACATTGACATATTAGCTCGCGTCTACGTAAATTACTTTCTATACATCTCGCTTGCACTAATGTGCGAGTACGAGCGAGATGCATAGAAAGTAAGTTACTTAGACGTGAGTGAATATGTCAATGTCAAAACTGGTGGTAGTGGCACAGTTCAGTCAATGTCAATATTACTTTTTGTACCGAGACTGACTGAAAAAGCAAGACACGTTGGTAAGTTTCCGTGAAAATACGATGGAAAATAATTATGCACTAGATCTGTAAGCAGGACACACTTATTAACATATCACGTAGGTACCATAAATTTAATAAAAATTACTTGCTTGATATTCATTTATTGCGAACAAAATAATAAAAATTTATCGTAACTAATTCATTAATTGAAATTCTGAAACATGTTCAATTAATCAAGTTCTCATATGGACGGAGAAGCCGAAGGATTAATTAATCTGTTAGTGTAATTAATCGAATTGACATTTGATATCGGCATAGCTCAAATAATCACAATAGAGTAGGTACCTAACTATACGAGTAGTATCAATTATACTACGAGTACAATTTGCTATTGCATTTAAAATTTGTCCAATCTGAGTAATGTGTAATAATATTTACTGAAACATTAATGAGACATCTGCTCATAACAATATTACCAATATTGGGACTAATCTCAAATTTAGGTTAGTAGGTACCCCTAAATAATATTTTTGCTGACTAAAAAAACCGTAAGCCGTATTTTAGAGGACTTACTTGAGAAGAGCGATCTGGCTTTGGGAAATTGCCGCGTCTTCAGGTTTATCGGCGTTAAAGCACATTAAAATTTTTGAATTATATCACGAACCTGATGGTGTCCGCAATATTTGACAACTGCGCTACGAAATGATAGCATAAACAAACAAAGCAAAATAATTAAGCAGGTAGATAATCATATTACCGGGTTTCCGGCTTCGATGTAGAATTAATATCTAATACCTTTAAACGAGCAATTCTTGTTTATTTATTTATATATAATTTATATAAGTATATATTTCGGGGATCTAGGAAACGGCTCTAACGATTTCAATTAAATTTGCTATAGTCTTATCTCTCGGAAAACACGCATTTTTGAGTTTTATAATGTTTTCCGAGCAAAGCTCGGTCTCCCAGTGGGTGCCCTATTGATATTCCGAAAAAAAATACGCCGATTTTTGTTTCGCCGACAACGATTCGCAGACGGGTTGTTTGGCAGAGTAACGATTCGCCGGATCTCGTTAAGCATAATAGTCGTTTGCGAGAGTAGTCAATAAGCAGAACATTGATACGCATATTTACTATTCGTAGAATAATCATTTAGTAATTGTTATAATTACCCGAGAAACCATTGGTCGAAACACAATAGGTCGAATGTTCATTTGGCATTAATATTGAATGTTCGTTTTTTTAGCATTAGACAAAAGGTAAACAATCTTGAAGTGTCTTTTAATTGAAAAACTCTTTTTAAAAATAAGTCATGGCAAATATGTAACATTCACGAATCTAATACGATCATTTATATTCTTCTGCTTTCATAAGTAATACTTAGTTACTGATTTTTAAAAGCCTTTTTCAATTAAAAGACATGTCAACGTCGCTTACCTTCTTTCTAATGCTAAAAAAAAATATAAAATAAGGTGAGATTTCAATGATTGATGAAGTGCACCTGATGATGATGATACTCAATTTTTATTGTACATAAAAAAGATTACAAACACAATTAATACATTATTTTACAATATGATGATGATTGTTGATGATAATGATGATGATTTTTTTTAAAGTAGTATGTTTAGCGATTACTCCAGCACCCATAGTCCGATTTGAGTTTTTCTTTTTTTGTTTGAAAAAAGTTACCTGCGGGGTATTCCCATAATAATTTTGGTTCTGATCTGATGTTGTAATCCATGAGGAATTGACGGAACCCCTCAATTTTTAAAGGCATGTGTATTATGATTTCGGTATTTTCTAAAGTAACTCAAGCATTTCCTCCTGAAATCCACCAATTTCATAAAGTGCAACTGTAGCCTTACCACGAGTTTGACACTACATATTCGCTAACTTCTTCGTAACTTTATATACACATACTTAACGCATTTACTTAAAAAATGATATTATTTTATTTCATTCTTTTGTTTCGAAAATAACGACTTATATGTAAAATGTGAAACGTTATTCGACTAAACATTGCTTAAACGAAACGATTACTCTGCCAAATCGAAATCGTCCAATAATAGTTCTGCGAATTTACACAGAAGCAAACTGAACGGTATGTGAACCAAGAGTCTACGTAACGTTAGTGGACCAGAAGTTACATTGACAAATAAATGACTCTGCGAAACGATGTTCGGCGAATCGTTGTCGGCGAATCGATGATCTGCTAAAAGTTTATCGGAGAATCATTAGGTACCCCTCCCAGTGACATGGAACGCATCTTTAAGTGGCTCCCGCTGCCGCCGCCGGCTGGAGGCCTCCCGCGCCGCAAGCAGCCACTGTCATTATACTGCATATATAAAGTTAGCGTTGTGCATGTAAAATGTTAATAAATTAAAATAAAGTAATACCTAGTTATTCAGTTAGCATTATTATTTAATGTTACATGGTGCCGAAACCGGGAAAACCATCAAAATATGGCCGAAAACAAAACAGACGTCAACATAAAGCCGTCCAAACAATTCATCATAAACGCCAGTGAAGATGTAGCGAAGGCGTGGAAGCTGTGGCTCCAACAATTCGAGTGGTATGCCATCGCTACAAACCTGGAAGAGAAAAAACCAACGGTGCAAGTGGCGGTATTCATGGCATGTATCGGACCACGCGGTGGTTATATACAATACGTTCAATCTTACAAGTGATGAGGAGTTACAATTACGAACCATTAAAGACAAATTTACAAATCACCTCACTCCAAAGATTAATGAATCATATGAAAGGTATATATTTAATACGGGTACCTAATGACTCTCCGAAAAACTTTTAGCAGATTATTGATCCGCCGACAACGATTCGCCGAACATCGTTTCGCAGAGTTATTTATTTGTAAATGTAACTTTTGGTCAACTAACGTTACGTAGACTCTTGGTTCACATACCGTTCAGTTTGCTTCTGTGTAAATTCGCAGAACTATTATTGGACGATTTCCATTTGACAGAGTAATCGTTTCGTTTAAGCAATGTTTAGTCGAATAACGTTTCACATTTTACATATGAGTCGTTGACTACCTAGTAAGAATCACATACTTACATCCTGCTGCCGTTGTTAGTTTGTGTCATAAACAAACTAGTAGGTACCGGTATAGAATACCGTGATTGCTTCTGGTTTGGGTTTTAATCAATTTTTAACCTAAATATGAACAAAAGCATAGGTAGGTATATTGTATCTATGCAACGTAGATTTTAATTGTATGGTCATTTGTATACCTACCTACGTGAAAATAAGTATATAATTAAATGTATCTAAAACCATGTTTATCAGACTCAAACTAAAAGTTGTTGTGTAGGTTAGTCATATCCTAGTCTAGTCATAAATAAGAGATAAGTTCTGTTATAGTTCGTTTTTTTTTTAGCATTAGAAAGAAGGTAAGCGACGTTGATATGTCTATTAATTGAAAAACGCTTTTTAAAAATCAGTAACTAAGTATTACTTATGAAAGCTAAATGATCGTATTAGATTGAATTCGTGAATGTTACATATTTGCCATGACTAATTTTTATAAAGAGTTTTTCAATTCAAAGACACGTCAAGATTGTTTACCTTTTTTTCTAATGTTAAAAAAACGAACATTCAATATTAATGCCAAATGAACATTCGACCTATTGTGTTTCGACCAATGGTTTCTCCGGTAATTATGACAGTTACTAAATGATTATTCTACGAATAGTAAATATGCGTATCAATGTTCTGCTTATTGACTACTCTCGCAAACGACTATTATGCGTAACGAGATTCGGTGAATCGTTACTCTGCCAAACAACCCGTCTGCGAATCGTTGTCGGCGAAACAAAAATCGGCGTATTTTTTTTCGGCATATCAATAGGGCACCATCTTTTTCGGGTACCTAATGATTCTCCGATAAACTTTTAGCAGATCATCGATTCGCCGACAACGATTCGCCGAACATCGTTTCGCAGAGTCATTTATTTGTCAATGTAACTTCTGGTCAACTAACGTTACGTAGACTCTTGGTTCACATACCGTTCAGTTTGCTTCTGTGTAAATTCGCAGAACTATTATTGGACGATTTCGATTTGGCAGAGTAATCGTTTCGTTTAAGCAATGTTTAGTCGAATAACGTTTCACATTTTACATATAAGTCGTTATTTTCGAAACAAAAGAATGAAATAAAATATTATCATTTTTTAAGTAAATGCGTTAAGTATGTGTATATAAAGTTACGAAGAAGTTAGCGAATATGTAGTGTCAAACTCGTGGTAAGGCTACAGTTGCACTTTATGAAATTGGTGGATTTCAGGAGGAAATGCTTGAGTTACTTTAGAAAATACCGAAATCATAATACACATGCCTTTAAAAATTGAGGGGTTCCGTCAATTCCTCATGGATTACAACATCAGATCAGAACCAAAATTATTATGGGAATACCCCGCAGGTAACTTTTTTCAAACAAAAAAAGAAAAACTCAAATCGGACTATGGGTGCTGGAGTAATCGCTAAACATACTACTTTAAAAAAAATCATCATCATTATCATCAACAATCATCATCATATTGTAAAATAATGTATTAATTGTGTTTGTAATCTTTTTTATGTACAATAAAAATTGAGTATCATCATCATCAGGTGCACTTCATCAATCATTGAAATCTCACCTTATTTTATAATTTTTTTTAGCATTAGAAAGAAGGTAAGCGACGTTGACATGTCTTTTAATTGAAAAAGGCTTTTAAAAATCAGTAACTAAGTATTACTTATGAAAGCAGAAGAATATAAATGATCGTATTAGATTCGTGAATGTTACATATTTGCCATGACTTATTTTTAAAAAGAGTTTTTCAATTAAAAGACACTTCAAGATTGTTTACCTTTTGTCTAATGCTAAAAAAACGAACATTCAATATTAATGCCAAATGAACATTCGACCTATTGTGTTTCGACCAATGGTTTCTCGGGTAATTATAACAATTACTAAATGATTATTCTACGAATAGTAAATATGCGTATCAATGTTCTGCTTATTGACTACTCTCGCAAACGACTATTATGCTTAACGAGATTCGGCGAATCGTTACTCTGCCAAACAACCCGTCTGCGAATCGTTGTCGGCGAAACAAAAATCGGCGTATTTTTTTTCGGAATATCAATAGGGCACCCGTATTTTATAATATATTTATGATACATTTATATTTATGGTAAGTGCAAAATTGTTACCGAAAATCAAATAGAAAATGTGATGAATCGTTAAAAAATGGAATATAGTCCGTGATACAAGTATGTACTTAGAATATTGTATAGAAATAATATTTTAGGAAAGAATCCTCGTTTTCACCCGTGCGATATATAATAAAAGTTATAAAAAAGGTAAATTATATTAAAGTTTGCGTTTTAGTGGTTGCTCCCATTAGAAAAGTTGCTCGGTATCACCTATATATTCACGTCGTATAATATTGCAGGTCATTAAAAAATAACCCTGAATCTTTAATAGAAAAGAACCGACTTCTCAAAAAAGTTTGAATTGCCATATAAATTATTGGCTGGTATTTAATTGATCACCAGATATAAGTAGTATAATTAATCCACTTCGTCACCTTTTTCTAGTAGCATTTCATTTCTGTAAGGGTCGCAGTTCAAACCCAACCCTGTATTGTGCCTTTATGCTACCATGAATATAGGAAAGAGAAAAACATTTTTAACGAAGACTAACGAGCGTCTACAAATTGTTTGTCAATAATGTTTCTGTATAACCGGTTAATTTCCATTTCTTTTTGTACCACTTTCTTTTGTGACAAGTTAACTTTTTACTGTCTACTATCTGTATGAAATTATGTAAATTATTATCACCGCCGATATAATATATCAAAGTAAACAAATTCCAATTAAAATAAAGTGCATGGATTTTTTGATGATTTGCAGCAACATCTGGAATAAAAGTTTCCGAAGTTTACCAACGAAAAATTATGATTTTTTTACATAATAATAACATTATCATAAATATTACAGGAAATATATAATCACATCTCTATCTTGAAAACTTATTTATTTATCAAAAAACATTTTCTAATTTAATTTGCAATTTAAGCCCCTTTGCGGATGTTTATTATACTTTCAAATAAAACAAAAACTGTTGAAATCGGTTCACATGATAAAGAATTATCCCTGAAAAACCAACATACATACATGTCGCGCAAATTTATTTGCCAATTTGCCAATAGATGGCGCTCAAAAGTCTTTCGTAAATATAGCTACATGAAAAAATGAAAAGTTTGTAGCTACGCTACCCTCGGTGTGCGAGTTAAACGATCTCGCACTTGACCGGTTTTTTAATATTGTTCACAGGGCGCTGCGCCCCTCCTCGTCCCGTTCCTGGCCGAGGTGGGCTACATCTGCCCGACCACGCACAACCCGGCGGACTTCGTGATCGAGACGCTCGTCATCGACGTGGAGGCGCCCGCGCACCTTTCCGAGCTCTGCCAGAACGGGAAGCTCTGTCGCAAGCTGGACCGAATCACTGCCAGAGGAGGCCGGTGAGAACTATATACACTTAAGCAAAGAATAAACGTCCACACTTCTTATTTTCATTATGGATTATAAGTAGTGGAGATACATATGGCTAAAGTGAAAATTATGTGACGCAGAAGTAAATAAGAGCAATATACCTACCAAAACATAAATACGTATCTACATATTCTACATAAGGATAAATTCTCCTTAGCACCGAGTTTCTCGGAGAACCAGGGTTCTAATTTAGGTACCTACTCGCATTAATACGATAAATTACAACCTAATAGACCCAAAAGCCTTCTTTTCTATTATTCAATAAATGTTTAAAATAGATTTCATAATTTGTATTCAAATACATAATTTTATACGCAGGACTTCACAAGGTTAAATTACGAAAAAATTCCATTTATTTTCCTCACAATCGAACTGAAAAGCAGAGTATTTACCCACCCACAAGACTCTTAGAAACTTATTCAATAAATAGACGTGTATTATTACGGTTACAATAACGACAATTTCGTCAAAGGTAGCACTTATGTCAGTAGGCACTACAGTGAATTATGATTTAGTTAGCTAGTTAAAGTTAGGAGGAATAGGTAAGCACTTCAACAAGGAATAATCTCGTTAAAGACATGTCGGTATATGTATACCTAGCATTTATGCTGTGAACAGCATTTAGGCACAAGTGGGTATGTAGATAGCTTTTCTCTTGAGCTTTGCCCCAATTATTGAAATACGAATATAAACTAACGCTAAGCCTTAAAATTAAGGGCCAAACTTTTATCAATGCTTGTCTAACATTTGAAAGTTTCGCGTATTGAATACATTCTACATGAACAATAGGTACGTATTTTTCCATTAGTTCATTTTGAATCTTATTGCAATTTCCATAGGAGTTGTAATTCAATAACCGGTTAAAGTGAACGAACGATTTTTTATGCAGGTGGTAGCACGAGCGGGTTAACTTAACAATAGACAAAGAATTAGCCATCGGGGCCTATTACAAATCGACAGACTAAGATAACAAGTATATCGCGAATTAATTTGTTTACTTTCACTTCCGAAGTTTCGACACAGGTTTCACATTCTTCCTTTATTTATTTTTTGATATTAGCTGGGACATCAATTATACCTACACGACCATGACTAGTGAAACTGTGTTGAAATGTCGATGTCGGAACGGAAGGCCTATGTAGCCCCTTATGTAGCTACTGCTACTGCTTGCTGAAATCTTATAATTTGTGTGATTTCTTCAGACACGTTTCAGCGTGCATGACATGACGCGTAAAAAGGTTAACATTTTTAGTTTTGAAATGGATCGTGATTGCTTCAGGTAAGATATCTCAAGCCAGCAAACAAGCTTAATGCCATATAAAAATTTAAGGTTTTGCAATTTTTCATCCGAAAAATTGAGATGTGACTGTGGGTTTGTCATAGATACCAATATGTACAATTGTCAATGAATCGTTAAATAAACTCCTCAATCGTTTATAGGCTGCACTACCCCCTAACCACCTGGCGCATCATACGCTTGTTTGCTACAGTCCTGGATTTTTTTTAAATGAAAAAATCTGACAACATATTTTTATTTTATAAAGTCTCTAGGGTGTAGTTCGATGTCTGAGGCTTTATTATACGTATAAACTTAGGTAACTTTAAATAAGTTTAGCTAGCTAATCTAAATCTAACCATTAGATTTTAGGTGTGCCTTAGGGAAAATATTGAGTAAGTACATTTTCGATCAGCTACATAAAACGTGTTTTGACAAAAAAACATATACTTATATTTAATTCAATTCAATTCAATACATAGTACTTATAGCATTAAATTGATTGTTTTTGGGGTTAATATTACCTACACTTTTTTAATATGTTGCTAACATATTAGGTAGTACCTACCAATACTTTAATTAAGAGATGTTAACTTACATCGTAACAATTAAATTTAAATAATAATAAACAAACTTATGCTATGAATTCTCAAATAAAATAAAAATTATGTCCAAATAAACTGTGTATTCTCACAAGATTTTTTTAAACTTTCTAGAGTCTGTGTGAAAAGAGAAGAGTCGTGAAATGTATGGGGCCCAATGGCCCAATACATTCCACGATTCTTCTCTTTCTGAACAGACTCTTACAAGTGAACATAGAACATGCATACTGCTATAAAATTGCATAGGTATGTTAATACAAGTTCATTTGAATCCACAGAGGTTGGTCTGTGATTTAAATCATAAACATACTGGTACAACATAGGAACATTTCACAAATTCCCAAGCCAGTGTAACAGTCTACATGTAATCGAATTGTCTATCAATTGAACTCGACTCTCCATCAAATCGACTACAAGTGGTACAAGCGTCGCTTAAGCAGAGATGTTGAACGTACCTACTCTGTTTACAAATTCGTACATGAATTGTATCGTCGTTGGCTTAATTGGAACAAGCAGGAGTATTCGGTTAAACGTAGTTAATTATGACTTCGCTTTGTCTTTTAGCGCAGTATAGTATTCTAGAGGTATTTAACACGCGTGTGCGCTTCTTCTTCGGAAGAATTCAACAGGCCCATCACAGTGTGTGTGGAGAATTTTAAAGATGATGTTTCTGTATAGATATGATGGTCGCCCTTGTCTACGTATCTCGTGGATAACCCCGTTCATCATACGCCCGCTGGATCAACCGATAAAGTGATAACGTAGAACATGAACATGCACAAACCATTTTTTTTTTTAATTTCCCAATCAAATTATGGAGGTGGATTTATATAGATATATGTAGATCCCAATTTAACTTTTCCACTATTCATCACTATACTTTCAATTGAGTATAAATTGCATTTCTCTAAATGTAGGGCCTTGTGACCAGCTTTTGAAAATTAATTGCACGTTCGGAGAACGTTGCGGCATTTTCACGCATTAGAACGTTTACCTTCAGACATTTTACTTGCACTTTTAACATTTTGGTAATCCTTCACAGGCGGCCTGTTTTGCACTCCGATGAATCAATCCAACGGATATTCGTGGAGCACGTGGCCAAGGAGCTGGAGCAGAAGATGGAGTTCCCCACCACGTTCCTGATGCAGTTCTTCATCCTCACTAAGAGAATGTTTGTGCAGAACAAACGGAACGCAGTAGGTTCACACTTTTATCAGAATTCGTTTTAGATTAGTGATCGGTGATACAGGGCAATTAATAGATCACATTTCTCCTGTGAACATACCCAAACCAAAAAATAACGACCGTAAAATCAGGTAACTATTGTCCTTAAGTACAACTACGGTCCAGTTTTTAACGTTGATTCTTAATGAGCCTTTATGATTTGTACTGCTTTTTCTATATTTTATACCTCAACATAATTTGAAAAATACTTATATGACGGAGGCACGGGCAACGGCGGTGGGCGTAGTACCTCAATGAATTACTTCACAGCTAAATTAGTATGCTACCAGTGCATGAAATAAGCATTCGGACTCGTTAACCATACTAGCGCCTACTATAGGGACATTCTTACACAAATTGACTAAGCCCCACGGTAAGCTCAAGAAGGCTTGTGTTGTGGGTACTCAGACAACGATATACATAATATATAAATACTTAAATACATAGAGAAAACAACCATGACTCAGGAACAAATATCTGTATCATCATACAAATAAACGCCCTTACCAGGATTCGAACCCGGGACCATCGGCTTCATAGGCAGGGTCACTACCCACTAGGCCAACTATATTTCAGTACTAAATGATAAAAAGAACTAATTGCTATTCAGATGTATTTGGATTTAATTGAAAATAAAAGATCATAGGAAACGTTCAAATCTTTATTCACGTCAAGCTAGGCCGGCTCCAACCCTACACCTCTGACCTGAGAAGATTTATCCCAATATGGGACCGGCAACAAACTCAGCGGGACACATCTATTCAAAACAACACATTCTTTTTTATTTCACAAAAGTAAGCTTCTAATGAAACATAAGAATCAAAATAAGACTTGAAATAAAACACTTAGCTAAATGGTTAAAGATCGTTGGATTCTTTAAGCTTTCAGAATAATCCTTCAGGTATAAGCCTTCAGGAACGTGGCGAGTTAGGCACGAGGTATGGCTAACGATAACGTCCGATCTCTAGCGCGGTCCGATCAAGTCTGCCGGCGGAGCCTCATTGCTCCCGCCTCGAAGTCAAGTTGGCAAACCTGCTTGACCGGTCTACCAACATAACGATAAAACTGCTACCTTGTACCGAACTTCACCCAAGTTAAACAACTTGACGTTTCAAAGCCTTCTACCTGTCATTTTAGTTCAACAATACGCCAATAGACGGCGTTACTCTCTACGTTATGAATTTCGTTACAACTTCAGTAATACGTAGCCAAACATTGCTAATCGATTGTATAAAGGCATCTCAAACTATGAACTGTAACGCTGCAATACGTCCTTTTGGAGTCACGCTCCGACATATACATATTTTACTGGAACTTGAATTTGGACCATAGCACGGTGGTTCGGCTTGTATGGAGAAAGTGTCAAAAATCGATTTCTCCGAAAGTATCAAAGGTACCTTCAAAATAAAAATACCTTCGTGTTTGTTGTTTTAAGATCTAACATAAACACAGTAATTAGAAGTTTTACTCTGTATATTATGTCATAAAAAAAATCAAACTGATAACAAAAAAATATGCGGAATACACACAATTTTAAAGCCTTTTAAAAATACAATTTAAAAATATATTACAACGTATTCTTCAACAGTATAATAATACCAATATGTAATATTAATTATAATGTAAAAAATCTATATTTAAAATGCAATACCGGTCCCGGTACCAAGAATTTAATTTAATATAATCGGGAAAAACCGGGAATCCCGGTTCCGGCCATGCCCAGAACCGGGATTCCCGGTTTTTCCCGGTTCTCAAGGCATCATATGATTATTTTTAAGAAATTGTTTGTGTTAGCGTACAATCTTCATGATAGACTTATTTTCATATAAATAATAGCATAACTATTAATAAATGACTTATTTTATAAAAATAAAAATAAAACATTTTAATTGGCGTTCCAACCTATTTTACTAAATTAACCGGCACACTGCCTCCGCCTGGGCCGAGTCACACGGCCGTAGCGTAGTCGATGCACTCAGCACTATGACGGCACGGCATACAGAAATTAAAATTTCGACCCGAGAACGGATAGATTGCTAATAAATAACATAGTCCGTCTATGTAACCGGCATAAAAGTACTGAGCAATGTTTCAGATAAAATTGAAATAGATAAATTTGGTGAAATTTTACAATTTACCATTATCCGTAATATCGATTGGAAATATTGAAATGCCTACTTTACCAGGTTAGTTTGTCGGGTAATTTGGGTCCTGGTGGGGTGCTATTATGAAATAGCACCATTATTAAATGTTATTTAATGTCCCGAGTAAAAGTATTAAAACATTACTACTATTGAAATGGGAATAAATAGCCATAGGATGAGAACCGGGAAGTACCGGTACCTAGTCTTCAGTACCGGTTCTTTTGACACTATAAAGTTCCCGGGAATTCCCGGGAATTTGAGAACCGGGAATTCCCGGGAGTATGCCCTAATTAGAACTTATATATTTACAGAGTTACAAATATCGTACAAATTATGCAACACAAAATATTCCACGTCATGTCTCAGTCATCTTAAAAAACTAAATTAGACTAACTAATACTTAAAATTAACCTAAAATATATTTTAACCATCTAATTAACTAAGTACACATTGTGATAACGATTATTTTTTCTTCTTAGGTAGTTTCCTAAGGCCCATAATCATAAGGTTCAAATTTACTAGGAGACGATTTAAGAGATCCGTATTCGTCTTGGTGCGTGACATCTGACAACTGCTTATTTTTTTTTTTTGTGGACCCGGCAGCTTCTTCTGAGAGCTCTCCTATTGGTAACATCACGTGGTCAATCACTGTAGCTCTATGAATGAAGATTTTATGAACAGAAGCTGGCATATAGTACCATCCATATTCTTCTATAAGTTGCCGGGCCGTTTCTAACGCATAGTCATTATATTTCTCGGAATTTATTTCGTACCCGGAATTAATACACTTCAAAATTGTACCACCTCTATCAACAAGCTCTTATTATCTCAGCTGAAATAGCAGAATTTTCAAAAAAAAACCTGCGTGCCGTATTTCCATCATTGGATGTTCAATCGCCCTCAGCTAATCGTTTTTTCGTTTGCAATATTTTAGCATATGATGGTAACACTGGATTATTTTTGCTATTAATAATCTTTTGTATCAATTCATATTGATGCTTTGTTAATTTTGCCTCCATTAATAAGATAAAACCTCATCCACATTCACGTCACTCCGACGATACTGCACGGTTGAAATATCAACTAAAAGAAATGTGAAAGTTCAGCTAATCTTCTACGTTTGGTTCGGTTACTGTACGAGTCATAATCTTTTTTTGGTCGCCCTAATTTTGAAGAATCATCACACTTATTATCTAACACTAAAACACTTGCTGTTGACAAAGTCGTACCTATATGTAAGTCTACGGCTTCTACATTATTTAACCACTCATGATATTTAGCAATAACTTTATCCCTACTTCTAGTCTCTTTCTTCCAAAATGTTAATAAACTTCTACTTAAATTATTAAGGCGATTATGTAGACTGCTAACATTAATGTTTTTTGCCTCTTCAGGTGCTGCTGCACTAGGTAGTACCTCTTTGGAGAATATTGCGTGCCCTGTCCATATATGAATCATCGGTACCGCACCACAATTCAAATATGTGCATCCTCGAAAACGTGCAATGAAAAGTACCTGAAAAGAAACAAAAATCGTTAGAAAATATAGTTTAAGATTGGTAAAAACACAACCAAATTTCGTAGCGGGTGCTACGAAATTCGTAGAGGGCTTATAGCCTTCAAGGTCGCAGGGTTGCGCAAACAAAGTATAATGATCCCATAACTATGCTTTATGGGCAATACGATGCATATAGTATCATTACTGACATGTGACAATTTTGAAAGCTACCGTGAATACCTCTTAGTATGAAATAACATGGTAACATTAAGAGGTCATGTAGACCCCAAGCTAATCGATCTTATTAAATAAATAACATGCTATTAATAAAAAAAAATAATAATACATACTTACCTTTGTTTACAACTTCCATAATGATGCAGTTGATAAAAAATAAAGAATTTCGAAATATGTGCCGTAAACAAACTTTAACTTGACCGTGTCACTGCTAACGCTAATTACGCGTGGTCGATGTGCTCACTTCGAGGGTCCGAAAATTAGTGATCTACTTAAATAATTTAGAAACTATATATAGTCTCAGGTAGTATGGCTATTAGTTAATAATTTGCCATAGATAATCTTTACCCAAGTCACTATGGGTTTCCTAGACTTATGGCCTACTACGGAGCCACCATAGTTGTAAGTAGTGGACTAAAGTTACCTGATTTTACGGTATTTGGTTTGAACAGTTATCAAAAGGGTTTTTTTGTGTGCAGACAGGCCTCTGGATCCAGCTGCTTCACCATGTGCTGTCAGCCATGCTGGTGGGCTGCATATTCTTCCTCGTGGGCAACGACGGCGACTCACCCATCGTCAACTTCAAGTTCTGCCTCAGCTGCCTTGTATTCTTCATGTACACTTACATTATGATACCTGTACTTATATGTAAGTTCATTGGAAATACCTACTGAGCATATATTAGTTTGTATAAACACAGTCGTCGACAAGTTTTACAAGCTGCATAAAACCTACTACTACCTACTTAACGGCTATCCTTTTTGAGCAGTGTATACGAACATGCATTTAAAAACATTTTCGACAGATTATAACACAAACGTTTTTACACAAAAATAAATAGTTATTTTTGCAACAAGAGAGCAAAGTTTAATATTTATTCGAGTGCTTATTTTGATTCCCGTGCAAGTGAAAGATTCTATAATAGATTCACGAGCGTATTGAGTCACTTAAGACGATCTTGGGACGGGGAAATAATAAAGCTCCGTCTCTGCAATGTGCTCTCTCTGACGATCAGACAAGCTCCAAGCAAGTTAGCTTTCAAACGTTTGCTTACCTTATTTTAGGGCAGACCTATTAGAAGTAGAGGTGAAAAAATGGTTTAATTTTTCAGTCCCCACTGAAGTGCGCATGCTCCGGAGAGAGTACTTCAACCGCTGGTACAGCCTTAAGGCGTACTACGCGGCGCTTACATTCGCCTCCCTGCCTACCATGGTAAGTTACATTATGTACCTATGTATAATCCTAATACCTATGTATTGAACATTGAATGATAACTCGACCCTTTTTGAGGCATTTGTCCGCCCGCCCACCATTAGTAAAAATATGAGTGCGATACAGCGATCAACATATTATGGAAATAATCTTTAAAATATAAAAATAAAACAACTTCACAAAGTATGTAGTTTGAAATGCCACTTATATTATTTACAACCATAGTATAGTTATCTCATACCAATTATAAGTAGCCTAGTTATGAACGTAGGTACCTAACGAACATTAAAAACCAAAAAAAACGTCCAAGTGCGAGTAAGACTCGCCCACCCAGGGTTCCGTACAAATTATTATTATTATTTTCATTTTTTTTTACTTACTGTAAGTACTTCTAAGTAATTCAAGACGATATTACTTGGCAATGGTAGGGGAGCCCAAGAGGGGATTTTTATGTTTACTCGAGCGCGTCAGATTAAGATATGAATTATATCTTGCTACCCCGTGCAGTCTACCTTTACCCCTTTTAGCCATCTATGTTGAGCCCTTGGTTGGTGGGGGGTTCAACAAATTGTTAAGCAGATTGTGGATTTGGTCATATTAGTCCAAATTAACGCTATAATTGTGCTATTACTAAAACTGATAATTATTTGCACGCATTTCCCTAATCTGACGGTTACAATGTAAAAATTAGGCGTCACACTTGTGTTCGTCAGATTAAGAAAATGCCTACAAATAAGTGTCATATTAAGTTATAGAAAAAATATAGAATTATCGTGGACAAAAACGACCAAACCCACAAACTGCTTAACGATTCTTTAACCCCCCAACCAACCTCCCGAAATTAAAAAAAAAATGTAGACGCTTTCCGGCTTGCTGAAAAAAACTTTATATAACTTTTTTTCTTCTTATCTTCTAATATTTCGATTCCAATAGGTCTGTATGACGCACGAGTAAATCCCGATTTAGTACCGTGGGCTCCCCTACTACTATTACGGAAGTACCTACGCTATAAATTTTGATTCCCCTGAGAGTATCTTAATATACGTTTTTTGTGGCATAAACGGCCGTATCTTTTTTTACGTTAAATTTAGAAGTTTGATTTTTTCACCTGAGTTTTAATTTCAACTCGATGCCTCCACGCGTTCCCGAGATAAAGGGTCTTACCAGACACACGGACGGACAACAAAGTGAACCCTATAAGGGTTCCGTTTTTTCCTTTTGAGGTACGAAACCCAAAAAAAAACAAAAATAATACATACAACCGAATTGAAAACAGCCCTTTGAAATCCTGAAGTCAGTTATAAACTGGTTATAAAATAGTCGATCGCTATTCGCTAGTCGCTTTATCGTGTGCGGTCTAATAAATACCTAGGCACCAAAATAAGTAGCACATTGGCATCACCAACATACTGTAGTGAACAAAATAAACAGAACAGGGATAACTAAGTAAATAATGTTATTCCAATTGTTTACACTTATAGGTACACATGATGCTCGAAGCAATCAATTCATAAGATCCTACACATTAATTTGCGTTGGCTATAAAACGTGTGGCCATGCATTATTAACTCTCGAGATCGCTTCACTCCACTCCGATAAATCTGTTTTGGTGCCTATCCAAACAGATATATTGACAGGAAACGTGTTAAGTAATCGTGAAAACGATGGATAATAAATGATATTGTATATATACTTAGATTACATGCAATTTGACAGCAAAGCGACAACCTTAGAGAGCCAAAAGAAAACCCGATGCAAGAAAGTAGGTAGTAGAGCGGTAGCACAGGCTTTAGGTTAGTTTTCGTTCATGTCGTCTCGGATATGGGTGAATACGGTATCGATGCATTCAGTGTAATGCGCTGAAAATATGTTTCCAGTAACAAAATAGTATAAAATAGTATTTTTACCTGACTACATCAGAAGGAGGGTAATGTTTTTCGAGCGTGGGTATGTATATATGTCCATTTATTTGGCACGCCCTACAGCCTAAGCGGCTGGACAGTTTTTGACATATGAGGTGTGGTTGAATTCGTCAGAATTGTGGTAGTGACATACGCTATATAAATTTTGAAAATGGCGCCTGCTAATAAAAAAATGGAGGGGGGGGGATTGTTTTTTTTTTACTATAGCAATATGGGTACAAAATAAAAGCTAGTGAAAAGATCATTTCAAAAATATATGTACCTAAGCAGTCGGGTTTTTTGTTTGTTTTAAAAATAGTTGCAGTTTAATGTAACAAAAAATTATACTTTTTCAACTTGATGTACTTTTCTTATTTTTTGATATATCTGGTTAATTATTTTTTACATTATACAAAGAATATTCACAGTAATTTGGTATGTATTTTGTACTAATCCATTCAGCCATTTTCAATTTAGAGCAGTTGAAAGTCAACTGTGGATTGTGAAATTTATGAACGTTTTCTAATAATTTGCTAGACCAAGTATTGTAAATGTTACAGTATGTTATACAGGGTGTCCCAAACTTATGGGACATGAAGGGGAAGTACCTTAAATATCGTAGATAGTGTATTTTACTCAAAGAAGACTTTATGTTATTTTTAAAAGTTAGTAATTCTGCATTCATAGATTTTCTAAAAATTACTTGCTTCGTCTGGGAATCAAACCGACTTAAATGTCAAAAAAAAATCATCCTACTTTTATGATGCCAATCGAAAGAATAGCTGAATAATAATAACTCTGCTTAAGTAACATTGTATTTCAAAAGAAAGGAACAACGTGAAATTAATCACTTTAATCAAATTAAAAACATACATGAAACTGCCGTAGTCAATTAAGTGGGTATTTTTTTGTAAATTAATTAATTAAATGCTCAAAATGTGATCCCTCTTTTCTTACGCAAATCGCCAATCTTTTAATGAGTCCGCTGCCTGTTGATTTTCTTATCATTTTATGGTGAACACTCGATGTGATATGGCAAAATTCTGTTTGCAACTCGCCCACGTTCTCGTATCGCTTTTTGTATAGCATATCTTTCACGTATCCCCAAAAGAAGAAATCTAATGGTGTAAGGTCCGGGGATCTGGCCGGCCATCTAATCGGTCTATTTGTACCAATCCATGTAGGAAAACATTCATTTAGAAAATCTGCTGCTCTCCGACTCGACGACCGCGGCGGAGCAAGAAAACTTAATTTTCCAACAAGATGGAGCTACGGCTCATAATAGTCAAAGAAAGTGCATATTTTTACCACGTCATGCGTTATTGTCGCTAGTAAGTATACCCCCACTATTTAAATCTTCTCGAGGCAGAGGTGAAGGGTTGGAGCCGGTATAGCTTTATTTGACGTTCATAAGCGCATTGTAATATGCCTACTTGAATAAACTATTTTTTATCTTTATCACATACATATAACTTTTCTTCCATCAAATTTATTATGTTGGCATAAAAAATAACACATTTAGAGTTAGACCGAGGTAAGGCTGCAACGATTTGGATAGCACACGCAGTGTTATTTATGTGTCATAATTTCATAGAAGTTTGACGTTTAAAATAACACTTGCACTGTGTGTGATATCAAAATCGTTGCAGACTTATCTCGGTCCGACTCTACCCTTTTTAGTAGATATTCGTGTCGTGCTGCATTACATCTCCTTAATTAATATCGCAAATGATTTATATTTCCATAAACACCACAGTGTTGCAGGCAGGTAGACAATGGACAAGTTTAGTATTCTTTTCTGTGCCGATATCTCTTTCAGGTCATAAGTCATCAACTAATAGTTGAGAAGGGCACATCGCTCTCCTCGTCCATCAATAATATTATCATGGCATTCTTGGCTAAAGAGCCAATGTAGAGGATCACGGTAATGACCGGCAGCGAAACTGATTGATATTGGCGATATTGCGTTTTCGTGTTTGTGAACACTGTATATCCATCATTTAACGCGATCCTAAAATAACATCATACATTGATATTACTTTGGTTCTGTTGTACCTACAGTTTAAAATGTTGTATATTTATGTGCGTATTTATTTTGAAAATAACATAGTACCTATCTAATTGTTCGTTTGTTTGTGTTTTCTACTTTAGCTCGACTTTTATGATTGTGTGCAGCGTTTTGGTTAGTGAGATTTCTAGCAAAAATTTGCCCAAAAAAATTAACTAAGTCATTGCCAAAAAGGGTTTTTTTTAAACACACTTCTACCTACAGGGTTATTTTTGAGCCGTTATTAGTGGTGCGCTAGTTAGTTTTTGGGGTTCCATACCCAAAGGGTAAAAACGGGACCCTATTACTAAGACTCCACTGTCCGTCTGTCTGTATGTCACCAGGCTGTATCTCATGAACCGTGATAGCTAGACAGTTGTAATTTTCACAGATGATGTACGAATATTTCTGTTGCCGCGATAACAACAAATAAGTACTAAAAACAGAATAAAATAATTGAATAATTTTACGGTTTATACTCACTTGTTTTTAGTCACTTGTTTTATAGTCAATGTTAGTATGTCTCACAACAGTTTAAATTCGAGAATAAAATAAATATTTACGTGAGGCTCCCATACAATAAACGTGATTTTTTGCCGTGTTTTGTGTAATGGTACGGAACCCACCGTGTGCGAGTCTGACTCGCACTTAGCCGGTTTTTTTTTATTCAAAGACAAACTAGATTGGGCCTCAACTGCCATATCGTTCGATATCAAGTAACATGCGAGATTTGTATTACAACACAATACAAATATTCTTTATTGCTCACCAATATGAAAAAGAACATGATATAAAATTAAGCATAACTTAAACTATGGTAGACAACAGGCGGTCTTATCGCTATAAGCGGTAGAGACCGCTGGAAGAGTCCAGACAACCTTAGAGTAGTGGAAACACGGCAAAAAAAAACAAGTAATGTGAGTAGGTGATGCAGTGAGTGATACAAGTTGAGAAATAAAAATTCCGAATACACAATACACAAACATAAATAGCAAAAAATATAAACTACATACACTACCATACATAAATATCATATATACGAATACAAATAAAACACCACAATGCGGCCAACAATAATTAAAAGGGAATTAAGGCAAACAGGAACAGGGCAGAAAATAACCCAAGTAACACACAAGCAGGATAATAGAGTAAAATTATCATCTTATTCAAATTAAGATTGCATAAATTTTGTGTATAAGCGGTGGAAATTACTAAATTCGGAATAAAAAAAATATGTGGGCCTAGTGGGGCCTATATACCAATAAATGCTGAATAAATTCTGCATAGTATGGGTTTGCACATTAAAGCTGAATAATATATTTCTTACACAGTTAGTCAGACATTATTCAGCTTAAAGCATTTGTGGTTACTAAAAGCTGCATAATAGCAGCATTAGCAGCAATTAGCTGTATATATTCTGTGTTGTGAGATATTAAGCAGACAATATTAAGAAAAATGTGATAGTGGCTACTGAATGCTGAAAAGAAGCGTCGGTGGAGACTTTCAACTGTATAAAAGCGGTTGCAGTTTCTGTTTTAATGCTAGTTTTTGAATAAATGTGGACGCTATTACTGGAAGCTGTAATGAAATCCACCTCTTATTTGTTATTCAGTAGCTGCATATATGGGTTAATTATGGCTTTTATAGACATAACGTCTGAATAATAAATACTAAAACAACACTAATACTTAAGTTATAGCAATTTTAGTACACATGTACTATCGTTTCTTGCTAATAGCTGAAAAATGAACGCAATGAGAAGCGCTATTCAAACTACTGCTTAGTATCAATAAGTGCGCGGTAGAGAGGGTTCCGTAGCTTTATACACGGTCAACGGTGCTACTTGAGCCTGATTGCCTTGAGTTTGAGCTTGTTATTATTTTATTTTGAACGCATCTTGCATATTTATTCTTTAATCCAATCATTATTAAAAAAATCGAGGTTTAGTTTTCTTAACAATTCTTTTCGATTGGTTATTTTACGTAAACAATTACTAGCTACCATCGTAAACACTGTTAACTGACCATTTGCATACCTTACTGCAACGAGATAAGGTTTACCAATGGCCATTTAAGGTTGTTGCTAGTTGGCAAACAAGATGTCAAATGCTATAAGGTAAGGTATAAGGTATACTTGTAGACTGGACTGGGTATGTGAAAAATAAAATAATCACCCCCATTAAAATATAGCGAAATCGATTCTCCTGTCGATTTTGAACAGACTGTTTTTAGGTTTCAAGTGGTTCTACTCATACCCATCCCACACTATACTCGTACTCATACCTAAACAATACTGCCCATACCAAACTATACTTGTACTCATACCCGTGATACCCGCTACTAATATACCCGCACCTTCGCACCTATACCATATTCATATTCATACCATACTCGTAACCATACCATACTCATACTATATACATGTTCGTACTCACGTCGTACATCTTTGCGTGTACCTTTACCTACTACATATTTTATCATATAACTTAAATATTATATCGCGTTTATAATATTAGTAGGAAATAGGATTGAATATTGCCCGTGTTACATACCTATAATGTTTCTCATCAAACTAGTGAGGATCTATGTGGTTTTTACCATTTGTGTATAGAACCCTAATAGGCTTTAAGATTGAAAAAACAATTACTATTATACTGATGTTATTCAAAACTTGTTGTTCTAAAACCATTATTATCTAACATGTAGCTTAGTAACGCGAATAATGTGAATGTCTATTCAGAAATTTAGCACAATAATAGCTGTGGCAGCAGCTTATATTCAGCACAGTCGGACGCCATTACGGTTGCTCATATTCTAACCTCTACAATTAAATAGGAATTTAAAATAAACTGAAAAACGCATTTTTATTCATTTACAAAACTAGTTTCATCGTAGCGTAACTTGTTAAAGTACATTTTCTATCACTAAAACATCTAAACACCGCAAAAAAATTACAAGTTTAAAAGTGGAGTAGTAAAAATGTATCTATATATTATATTTACAGTAAAGTCGCATGCGCAATGAAATTGATGTTATGTAAACATCAAATCAATATATGGGTGATGTCCTCCTTATTTTGTATTCACTTCAGAAACTACACTTTGACACGAGTTCACAAATTAAAATGGAAGACAAATCATTGATTTAACACACAAATATCTGAATATATTTTCTGTAAAAATGCACTTTTGAACCAAAAGCTTCATAACGTGTGACTAACTGAGTCATTGTATACAAAGCTGGATAACTTTGGTTTAAAAGCGGTATAGAAGCATTTGACAGCCTCTATACAAGTGTTATTCAGCGATCCAATGTGTGGGCACACACTTATACAGCTATTACATTACTGTTATTCAGTTGTAAGCGGCGTGGGCACTGCCCACTTTGCGCCCAAACCTTCTGTATAACGTCTGTAATAGCGCTTATACAGACGATATACAGCTACCTTATTCAGCTTACAGTACGGCATGCTCTATTATTCAAACAATATTCAGCTACTTTTGAGTTACTTGGGAACATTACGGAAGTGATAAATAATTTATTTTATTGCACAAAACATAAAAATAATGTACAAATGGCGGACTTAATGCGTAATGGCATTCTCTACCAGTCAGCCATTGGGCCAAACAGAGACATATGTAAAAATGGTGCAAGGAAAACAGAGGAAGTTATTAGAACAATGGACAACAACTGACAATAATATTCTTATACTTGAATTTTAAAAATATGAAGTGATTTAGCATGCCTTAAGTTTGAAGGTAATGAGTTTCACAACCGAACTGCCTGGAATGTAAAATAAATGAATCGTTAAAAAATTTAGAAGAAGATGACGGGACTTAAAGAAGATAATTTTGGGAAGATCTGATTGACTGAACAAAGCTAAAGCGGTCTTTGAGATAGCGGGGAGTTGGAAGATTAAAAAGTATGCTATAAAGAAGAGAAAGAGTATGAAGGTTACGTCTACGCCGAATAGGAAGCCACTTGAGCTTCGAACGAAAGTTAGACACATGGTCGAATTTGCGCAGTCCAAATATAAAACGTACATATACCATATACATATGTTCTGAATACGCTCGTTTGTTGAGCTCCTCAGATAGATCAATATGGGAAACATCAGCGTAATCCAAGATTGTATCGAATGCAATTGAAATTTCATTACGAATAAAACGTCATCGCGACTGACATTAGCATATAGGTTAAATCAAATTGCTTTGTTTTTCAGAGCTGTTTGAAATTTGAATGTCATTATAAAATCGATTCCGATGTTATTATGACGCAATAATAACATTTGCACATGATAACTGATTTGTTTTAATTAAACAGTTTATCTTCATGCTGGTCGTAATTTGCGGTATTTGTACGTATCATAGAGGGTTTATGTGGTTGCCTATAGGTAGGTATAATTTTTATTATAATATAATATTCATGACAAAAAGATAGAAAAAATTCAATCAATGTTTTCTGTAAAAATACAATAATTTTCAATTGTTTGATTGAAAATACAGGGATAAGCACAGTTAACAATAATGGAGTTTGCGAGTCTTTCCATGTAGAAAATATTCATTAGAAATGTTTCGGTATATTGACAAACATTAAAAGAAGACTTGGCAAATGTAGGTCAAACTCGTATTAGACTGCTTTTTTTCAATCAGAGAAGTGAGAATAAAGAAAACTTTGTATTTATCTGACTACGAAGATGTTCTATAAATAAAATACCCTCGATGTTCCCAACGGTAAAGTAGAACTCGAGTCACGCGGAAGACGCTTAAGAAAAAGCTGTTTTTTTTATAAATGGAACCTTCTTTGTAAATTGTCGACTTTAAACACAATTCTAGTAAATACTTGCTCAGGGAAAACAAATTACGTGACCTGATTTAAAAAAGACATAAAATACACTTCTACACGTAGGTATATCTGCTTTTAATTTGCAGCGAGAAAACATAAACATGCAGAAAATAGCAGGAGACAAAAATACTTCATATTATATTATGAGCTGCGTGCGCATTGTGTAGCCTTGAGATCTATTAAAAACTGTCTTCTTTCAAACTTTTACGCTTGCCTCGAAATATACATCACTCGGTTATTGCAGTTTAAATTATGTCTAATATATCTTAATACAGACGCCATCAGATATACCTATATCAGAGCGCCGAGCGGCCAAGTTTCTCAATAATGTCTGAACATGCACACTAACCCCTAAAATTCCATCCCTAAAGGGTGAAAAAAGGGAATGATAGTTTTCATCTGATACAAGTTATATTTAAAAATTTAAATATTTTTCCTACCCATTTGAAAAATATTATTCCACCCCTTGTTAACCCCATTGGGGTAAATTTTCAAATGAGAGACTTCAAACTTCGTGATAAGGCGTTATATTGCTTCCTCTAAGTGGGTTGAAAGACTTCAGAGGAGATTGAATTATTGTATCGAGAATAAATATTTTTTTGAGTGAGATACTTAAAAATTCGTAGAAAGCCAATGTGAGAGATAAATGTTACGTGCTGTCAAATTATTAACCCAACTGCTATGTTTTGCAGCATTATGTTTAATTACCATCAACAGCGAATGATAAGTCCCGGGCAACAACTATACTTATAAATTAATATTAATTTTATTTCCTACGTAGCGTACCTTTAAATTTGGTAAGTAGGTATTATGATGGATTATGATTATTATGTAGGCTTGATGAATTTATAATAAGTATATCCCTAGATTTCACGGGCCTATAAATCCCGGTCTTTTGATAGGCTTGCGTGGGGATATAGATCCAACACGTAGAGGCCCTTTGGAGAGCTTTAATGTCATGTACGAGTAGAACGCCTGCTGGAACCCGTTCACAGGCGCAACAATAGACACCCATGAACCGGTCGCAGCAGGCATTGGGACTATTGTAGAAAAAGTGAACAGTATACCGGTCTATGGATTGATGTTTGAGTGGACAATGAGACTGGGCTATTGTAAAAGAGGTCCGGACACCTGCCATAACAATGTTAACACCGTCGTCGTCACCGTCATATTAGTAAATTATTATTAGTAGTAGTAAATACTAGTATGGATGACTACTTACGTACCTGTAGGTAGAAACATGTAAATTGTAGATTGTAGGTAGGTTCGCTACGTCCGGTAGAGCAAGTCCTGCAACAAAATAAACATTTGAAGCGAAAAGCCAGAGTACTCAGAGTAGCCACCTGTTTCAGTGATTACCAGGCTCAAAAGACAGATCTATTTAACTATTCGTAAAGGGAGACTAGCTTACCTACTTTATGAGGTACAAACTAAAGGAATAAAATGTTTGTTCTGTGTAAGTAATAACATATACTAATCTATGATGGATTGTGGTAGTGGCGCGCCCTACGCAGAGTTTCGCGTAATATTCACCTATTATTGTCAAAAATATGAGGTGCGTTTCGTGCGTTGGGGTACCTAACTCCGAAGAGCGAAAATTTCATAAATAGGAAATATTATATACTAAACTACAAAGTAACCCTTAGGTATGGCTTCTACAATCTACATCGCTGGCATCTTAGTAGGTAAGTCTGTGTTGCTTGGGTAGCTAATGTGTTTAGTAGTCTTTCATAATATTATTCCTATACCTATACAAATCACGCGAGGTCTTACATTAGGTAAGTCTGCATTAATACATAAATACATTTGTTTAGGTATATTTTTTTACGTTTTAAATTTATTTTGGCCCTAAATTATGTATAAAAACTAGTGATGTTGACTATTGATTTGGCCGACTAGCCGACTAGCCGACTAATCGGCGCTCGAATGGCCGATTAGTCGGCCGACTAGTCGGCCAGATCATTAATTTCGTATAATTTCAGGTGAAAACCAATAGTTTTGCTCCTTTGGTTGCGCTAATCATCATATTAGCTTGGCTAAAAGGTGTTCTCTACTGGTTCAAAGACCTACTCGTATCACAAGAATCCTCGTTCAATTTCTGTCTTTCTTTTATTTTGCGATCCTGCGCAAACCGTCAGTACAACTTGTAGGAGGTATTTCCAAGGTTCTATTTCCCGTACGTAGTCGCCAGTTAACAACCTATCCCCTGTGGTCAGCGTCTTTACGAGCAACGTGCCCTGTTTATAAGTCTCTAAATTTTGCAATAAAATTAACAGTTCCCCATGGCTCCACCATTTACAAAAAAAAAAACAAAAACGGAATAATAATAAAATCATTTAACTATAGAACTTGGCCATGAAATTACACGAGAATCAGTTGAGATCGACCTGTAGAGGAAAACACCAGCCCACCAACATACGATAACGACCAAACGGTCAATTATATTAACAAAAGTTTTCGTCTGCACCCTAAATAGGTATTTTGGTAAAAAACATATGGCAAATATTGACTGTTGATTTCTTTTTTTTCTGTTTTCTTTCACTAATAAAATGCCGACTAATCGGCCATTTTTGCCGACTAGTCGCCGACTAATCGCCGACTACAAATGTGGCCGGATAGTCGGCTTTCCCGACTAGTCGGCGACTAGTCGGTACATCCCTAATAAAAACGTATCTTTTAGACCCTTAATTAAGTGTAAAATATCTCTGTTATCGTCTATGCAAATTGTATGGTAATTGTAATTAGAATTCTGCGTTGATTTGTGAAACATTTGAACCCCGGGCCAAATTAGCTAAAGGGCTACTTAATGCTTTTACCGGCCGGATAAATATAAATACCGAGCCAAACGCTGAAATACAGTAAAAAATCCGAATTTTAACCATATAGGTAATCATTTGGTAGCTACCTATATCCTTCATCGTCAAGTTTGTTTAGTGTTTCGAATGCTAATAAGACCTATGGTTGGTATGGTTGATACCGTACGCTGAGTAGGCGTAGTTGACGTAGCATAAGAACAAGTTACAATACTTTGTGCGTCTGGATTAATACAGATAAGGTAAACGTACTAGTAGGTACTCGTACATGCTAATGCCCAATAGATGACATCTTGCTGTCATCTCTATTGACAATGACTTACGTTTCAAGATGACACGCACTGGGACCACGTCGAGCATACAGTACGTATACCTTACTTTAGTAGGTATGTAAATAAATAAACTGTTTACCTATCTACCGTTTAATCAGGATCATTTTGACGCATGGTTTTTTAGATTTAATATTTTATTTTATTTACCAGAATATAAATGGAAAAGTTGGTAAACTAGGAAAACTTGTAAATTAAAATGGAAAAAGTAAGTCGGACTAAGATTTTTTAGCTCAAGTATACTTACTTTAAGAAAAGTCTAGGAAGCGCGTTGGGCCAACGTCGTTGCGTCGAGCAGCAGCCATAGAGTTGACTAAAATCACAAGACGGTAGTGTGGGTGGTTCTTAATGATTTTATTACCCTATTGTAAAAGAGCCATGAGCGATAACGTTCATTGGTGCAAATAATAATATTACTTCAACTATACAGCGTCACATTTTATAAGACAGCACCAGCAACCGGAGACCGAGGCTTTAGAAAAACAGCCTCGAGTTTCAAGAGACACTTATCGAATACAAGCGGGCTCTCGGTTAGGAAGCATTTCGCTTATAGGTACCTAATAATACCTATTATTTTCGCTTTCTGTTTTTAAACAAGGGATGATAAACGAGACATTATTTTTACTTTTAACTCGAACTTTTCTGACTGTAAGTACCTACGAGCGTCACACTGATTAGTTTTTAGGGTTCCGTACCCAAAGGGTAAAACGGGACCCTATTACTAAGACTTCGCTGTCCGTCCGTCCGTCCGTCCGTCCGTCCGTCTGTCACCAGGCTGTATCTCACGAACCGTGATAGCTAGACAGTTGAAATTTTCACAGATGATGTATTTCTGTTGCCGCTATAACAACAAATACTAAAAACAGAATAAAATAAAGATTTAAATGGGGCTCCCATACAACAAACGTGATTTTTGACCAAAGTTAAGCAACGTCGGGAGTGGTCAGTACTTGGATGGGTGACCGTTTTTTTTTTTGCTTCTTTTTCGTTTTTTTTTTTTGCATTATGGTACGGAACCCTTCGTGCGCGAGTCCGACTCGCACTTGCCCGGTTTTTTCTTGATAACTTATAGTAAAACACCATTAACAATGGAAAATTAAACACAACATCATTATGGTCATGACATTTTCTATCAATATATAACCGAGTGTTGGTGTTAATTACCGTTCGGTTATGTACCTAACTTGTAGTTTCAAAGCATAAAATAGCGTGGCTTGGACAAAGCGAGCAATTAAAAAAGAAATAAGAGTAAATGTTTTCTGGCCAAATCCATTGACATCTTGTATTTAACTAACCTATACCTTGGATTAATCAATACCAAGTACTTAAAACAAGTGTACTTAATCACGAATAATGGAGAGGGAGTACCTACCTTTCACCCGATACGAAACCCACAAAAAAGTGTAACTTCGCGGCATTTACCTACATCCTGTTATCCATTTATGTATTACGAAGAAAAGTTGTTGGAGAAAACTCAAATATTAAGCTTTTTTTTACCTACATGTCGACGGGAATAATTAAAAAAAAACCGGCCAAGTGCTAGTCGGACTCGCACACACACGAAGGGTTCCGTACCATTATCTATAAAAATGGTCACCCATCCAAGTACTGACCCCGCCCGACGTTGCTTGACTTCGGTCAAAAATCACGTTTGTTGTATGGGAGCCCCACTTAAATCTTTATTTTATTCTGTTTTTAGTATTTGTTGTTATAGCGGCAACAGAAATACATCATCTGTGAAAATTTCAGCTGCCTAGCTATCACAGATCATGAGATACAGCCTGGTGACAGACGGACGGACGGACGGATGGACGGACGGACGGACGGACAGCGGAGTCTTAGTAATATGGTCCCGTTTTACCCTTTAGGTACGGAACCCTAAAAATTAACTAATCTTAAAAGAAATTTTAACGACGTATTACGTAGAGTACGACGTATACGATGTTGAAAAAAAAGACATATGTAGTTATCTATATGAATAGAGTGCCTCGCATTAAAATATTTTTTACTGTAGGTTAAAAATAAATACACTATAAGTGTATTAATCCAATTCCAATCATTTTAATCTTACCTATAGTTTCCGAGTAAAATGGCTGTGAGATACGGAGACGGACGAAACTAAGTATAAGGAACAAAAACATTTTTTTTCAGTCTTGGGTAGGCAACCCAAAAAAAAATTTACTCATCCTTTAGTAAATCGTCGACCCGAATGATTCAATATATCTAAGGAGTGAAAATTCCGAACGTTTAAGACGAAATTCAAACTTATATTTCAAAGGGGGTTTAATGTAATATCTGAATAAGTTTGCCCACCCGTAGCCTACAGCCGTCGTATTCACAATATCAATGTTTAACGAAGCTTGTAATCTATTCCACCTAAACTCATTCCTCGTAAATGCGATTTCAAAAACAAACGAGAAAACACAGCCAAGTTCTTTGAATGGTCTTTTTAGAGTTCCGTACACAAAGGGTAAAAACGGGACCCCACTGTCCGTCTGTCTGTCACCAGGCTGTATCTCATGAACCGTGATAGCTAGACAATTGAAATTTTCACAGATAATGTATTTCTGTTGCTGCTATAACATCAAATACTAAAAACAGAATAAAATAAATATTTAAGAGGCGTTCCCATATAACAAACGTGATTTTTTGCGTAATGGTACGGAACCCTTCGTGCGCGAGTCCGACTCGCACTTGGCCGGTTTTTTATATTTCACTCCACTTTATAGGTACACATATCTTTTTAATCCTACTTCAATTCCAAGCAGAAACCTCCTCCTTCTGTATTCGGTTGTGGGTTTTTTTTTAAATATAATATGTTCACCGATTTCGAAACCCGTGATCCGTTTTGGATAACTATTAGGACTCTGAATTGATATCATAGGCAAGTTGGTACTCATAGTGTGTGTTACTACGTTCTACGTACGGTAATGAACAAATCCCTAACAACTTGACTAATGTAATGTTTGTCTGCTTATTCAAAGAGCTTGGCTTGTCTCTATACAGTCCCGCATAGCATAGGTTTCAAATTCCTTCATCAACTTAAGTGCCTCAGAATAGCTACCAACATAGGTTCAGGTTCCTTGAAATCTGGCTATGCAATGGCCTGGCTTTGAAATCGGTATGGATTGGTTATTAGACTAGACAGCCTCCGATATAAGGTGATGTATTCCATCGAATCTGGATTTCGGTAACAGTTTAATACAATAACATTTTTCTTCGTAAACCTGTAGTATGTAAATTAGACCTTACATTAATATTTCACTACTTTACTTACTAGTGTAACTAGTGTAGTGACAAAGATAGTATGATTATTTCTGTCTATGATTGAAATGAGCCAGTCCTTTGACAAACTATAGGTAGGGTAGTTTAGCCGGTTTACCGGCCACCTCCGGTTCTCGGCCACAACGTAGTAAAACTGTAATAACATGACAACTTTACCGTATTTATTGAAAAAATGAGGGTAGTCGGATAAATTAAGTTGACATTGACATATCCTAAATTTGTTAGCTTGATAACGTTTTGATTGGCTCGTCAGTGCACCAAAGCAATTTAGCAAGTGTGGATGTTGGACAAATTTGTAAAAAAAATTGTGATTCAATATTTTTTCAAGGTAAGTAAAAATATTGTTTTCGTGGGCTTGAGGCCATTATTGATGTTAATGTGCATTGTGGATAAGTTGAATTTATGTTATTATGATTTAAATGTACGATTTTTTTTATATAAGTCAATTAAATTTGATGGTCGGGTAACTAAATGCAATTTCGTAAAGATATTTAGTTCTCGGCCGCCCGGCCGAGAACAGGATTGAGGCACGTAATTTTTAATTTGTTAATCTTTCCTATTAAAAGACAGCCAACAAAATAAATATTTCAAATAATACTTATTTGTATCCAAGTAATTCATGTAGTTAGTTCTCGGCCGCATGCTTATTAACAAATAATTGGTTAAAATCTGCTTTAAAATCTTTTGTATTTGGCGGCCAAGAACAGGATTATAAAAAGTTAGTTTTCGGCCTAGCTAACTTATGACGGCCGAGAAACAAGTAAAATTTATTTTGTTTTCGGCCCTTGTAAGTAAATAATGTTTACACTATTTTTATATTAACAAGATGCTTCAAAAAGAAGTTTTTGACTATCAGCGACGAAGAATTTTCGTTATTTTTAACCGACTTCCATTTCATAGAAGGAGGAGGTTCTGTATTCGGTTGTGGCTATGTTTAACGTCTTCATGATCTTCCTAGCGTTGTCACGACTCATAGGAGCCTAATAGTTTTTACGAAAATGACTGCCATCTGACCTTCCACCTATGTGTCTATTGGAATTAATTCGATTTCTTCACGAAATTTTCCTTCACCGAAAAGAGAATGGTAAATATTACTGGTGATAAGTAGCTACCGTAGCCTATGGATGCCTGTAACTTCAAGGGTGTTACCGACCCATAAAAACCTCCGGACTTACGCACGCTGCTAGTTAGGCTACAAAATGTCTTATTTTAATATTTTTGAGTAGGTATGTTTTGGAAAACTCTTTACGAGATGTAGGTACCATAAAAGTTCCCATTAACGTTCCTTAATGTAATACATTGTACCATTGAATATTTGTTGTTTTATTCAAAAATAATTCCTATTGATAGTGTAATAAGAGTCATTTAAAAACATAAATAACAGCGGCCGACAACTAGTTAACAAGCGGCCGAGAACCAAAAAAAGTGTCCGAGAACCAGCTAAATTGCTACTTTTTCATATTTTTAATTATATAAACAAAACGTTGTAATTAATAACGGATTTTGATACAAACATGGTAAGTGTATTATATTTTTAGTCTAAAAATCACAAAATGACCAAGATTGGTCGAATATATTGTTCATAAAATACATTTGAATTCGAAATTTTGCTTAACTGGCCGACAACCGGCTAAACTACCCTACTTACACAATTTTCAATCGTGGCAGAATGCCGGATGGGTCTGTGACTACAGAGTCTTCGGAGGCCTTCGATGCCTAATCTGACAAAGGGGCTGTCCATAAATTACGTCATCGATTTTTGACGATTTTTGACCCCCCCCCCTATAATCATCCAAAAGTCATGCTTCAAAAGCCCCCATTTCCTCCTACTTCATGCTACCGTCATCCGATGTCCAGACCCCCCCCCCCCCCTAATTTGAAATGACGTAATTTATGAATAGCCCCAAATGCCACCGCCACCTTATACCGTATTTGAATGATTTCGCTTACAATTCAATTTTTTCTTCGCAAGTGTGATGGCTGATGAGTGATGATAAACATTGTGTCTACTTCCGGGGGTAAAGAATATTGCAAACTCGAGTCTTTAATTAACTCCAGCCTGCGGCTGTCGTGAATTAATACCCTCTTTTCCAATATTTCTCTCACCCCCCTCGTTATAGTCATATTTTTTTTTAATTTCAGATGTTATTTGGCATTCTATTCCTCGGCATCTCATACCTAATGTCAGGGCAGCTGCTTGAATGGAAGAGATTCTGTCTTTTCTCTCTCATCGGCATTCTGACTGGAGTCTGCTCAGAAGGACTTGGACTACTCATTGGCGCTGCCTTTAGTGCTACGGTGAGTGTCAATTTAAATTTAACTATTTTAATAATAAAAAATGGGCTTTATTCAGGTATTAACCCATTACATTACATTACAATAATAGACTAAAATTAAAGCTATAAATTAAAACTAAAAAGTAGGTACCTACTAATTAAATAGGTGCAGCGGAAATCTTGCTCATACAGTAGCAGGTTGTGTACACTATATTTTAACTAAGTCTCACTCAAAATGCTTATAGGGTCATTGCGCTAGTTTTATCCGGCTCTAGTTTTCGTTCACTTGACTAATTTGAATATAAACCTTCATTGCTCCACAAATTTGGACTTATTGCAATCCTTATCCTTAATATCTAAACAATTTATCTATCCACATAAAAATTATTTCGCAAGTAGCAAATTAAAAATGAAATGTACTATTTGCTAATCCGTCAATTGGACGGAAACTGACACTGGACGGTAAACTGACGCAATTGCCTTATAGTGCGACATAATCGAACGAGCGAGCGAAGCGAACGAAGTTCTTATCGAACGAGCGAGCGAAGCGAACGAAGTTCTTACATTCGACTTGGGACACGCGGCTGGCTAGGGACACGTCCCGGCATTTCGATGTTTTTAAGCTGAACTATCAGAGGATAGTTTGATACTCAAGAATTTAAGTAAATTTGTTCTAATTTATATGAAATTGGGTAAACGTGTAGTCGAGGGCATTATATTTTAGTCATTAAATTATGAGCAGGCTCGGTCAAGGGGTTATTGAGCTAGAAGAGCTTAGAACGCTAAAAAGCTATTTGTGAGGGGTCTTGCTATTCTGGTCATCTTTTTGCAAGAAAGTATGGTCGAGTTTGGTATCAAATGAAAGTGCTCGATCGGCTTGCACTTTTATAATATCGTTTTTAAATTTACCATTTTGAAATAATTAGCAAGATAAAAATAAACATAATATAGGTATTTGACATTTGACAGGAAATATTTCGGCTTACCACAGATACAGTATCAGTTAAGGGCTCCACAGACCTTGTAATATTTCCACGCGATTTTTGATCCATTGCCGCCTATAGTGGGACATAAAATAGTAGAAATAAAATAAAATGGAACTCTACAATTTCCATACTATAGTCGGTCAAACACGTTTGTCAGTAGAAAAGAGCGCGATATTAAAATTTTCTATGGGACGATAACCCTTCGCGCCTGCCAGAGCTGACCCGGATCCGGGCTCTTATCTGGACCTGAACCCGGACTTGGACCTGGACTTGGACCTGGACCTGGTCCTGGACCCGGAACTGGACCCGGACCCGGACTTGAACCCGGACTCGGACCTTGACCATGAAAACTACTGATACCTAAGCTAAATAAACCACTATGATTACCTACCATAAAGTGTAGGTATAAAGTATAGTGATGCCAAACTTACTAGCCCCTCCCGCTCAAACCCCCGTACACCGCACCGCACGCGCCGTTAAGTGGGTTAGGTTAGGTTGGAACTGCGATCCTCACAGAACCGAAAAAAAGTGGGGTTGGAACTGCGATCCTCACAGAACCGAAAAAAAGTGGGTTAGGTTAGTTTAGAACTGCGAGCCTTACAGAAACGAAATGCTACTAGAAAAGTGGTTTTGGTTAGGTTCGAACTGCAATCCTCACAGAACCGAACTGCTATGAGAGAAGTAGGTTCGTGAGGCTAAAACTGCGACCCTTACAGAAACGAAATGCTACCTACTAGAAAAGTGGGTGGTTTACCTCCTTTTCTAAATAGTGCATCATAGAAGTCGGTTTTTTTTCTTGAAAATTATTTTCTACTATTTTATGTCGAACTATACGAGTAAGTAGGTGCAAAAAAGTCAATTGCTCTATATAATTATTGGCAAACCGCGAGTTCTCAGTTCGGGGCGAACTACTAGTATATTAGTAGAAATTAAATAAAATGGAACTAAATAAAATTCATACTGAAATTGTTGCCATGTTTAAACATTTTACGTCAAAAATGTGACAGTTAGTACGTAGGAAATGGGCCCTCGCTAATTTTCTACAATTTCTTGTCGGACTATAATATACCTACATGTAATTATTATGTAGGTAACTAGTATAATGAAGTACATTCTGTAAAAATATACTAGAGCATCTGACACACAATTTATTACCTACTAAATTGACGGTGTTTACTTCAGACAATACAATCTTATTTAAAAATTAATATTTCGTGGCTTTTGGAGTATTTATTACTAAACTTCGGCTAAATAGAATTCAGAAAAGTTCGAAACTTGCGTGCTGAGTTCACCACAGAAACATAGATAGGTAGGTATATAAATCGAGACGTAGACAGATTGGATGTAGGTGGATGAATATTTAACTAGTACTACTTATCTTTGTAAAATTGTATTTACTTTGTTCAACAAATAATATTGGAAGTATCGTGTTTATTGCGCAAAATTTTAATATAGGTACGTATATAGGTATATGTATAACAATTTTGCACCAATAAAATTGAGTGAGACTTAGTTTAAAAATATACCAATGTAAGTATAACTTTTAAGTACTGGGACTTCATTATGTACCTACCTGTATCTGCCTATTACAGTTATCATGATTGTAGGCACTTGATTCCGATACATACTACGACAAGATTTTCACTTGAATAAATAACATGGTGGGGAGGGTGGCTTTGGGCAACCTGCATTAAGGTTTCTTAAACTAACCAGTTTATGTCCATTCGTTTTATTTAAGTTAAAAAAAAAGCGCTCGTGGCCTGGCCTAGCGGTAAGAGTTTCAATCCGGAGGTCGCGGGTTCAAACCCCGGCTCGTACCAATGAGTTCGGAACTTATGTACGAAATATCATTTAATGTTTACCAGTTGCATTTCGGTGAAGAAAAACATCGTGAGGAAACCGTATTAGGTACTAATCCCAATAAGGCCTAGTTTCCCCTTTGGGTTGGAAGGTGCCAGTCGCTTTCGTAAAAACTAGTGTCTACGTCAAATCATGGGATTAGTTGTCAAGCGGATCCCAGGCTCCCGTGAGCCGTGGCAAAATGCCGGGATAACGCGAGGAAGAAGAAGTGAGTTTTATTTAAGCTTAAAATTGGTGGCTTGTTTCACGTATGCATTTCAAGTATCCCTAGCGTATTTCAAAGCTTTGCGCCGGCAGACTTTGTTCGCACAACCCCGGTCCTACACCTCCATCGGTGACCCAAATTCTTGAACAGTCTAGGTGATATCATAATTACGTACAAAGTTTAATCAAAATCCGTTATAAACTAAAGTTCTTATCGTCCTATCACGAAACCATTATATTCTCATCAGGCGATAGGTAGGTTCTTATTAAAAGTTTTGGGGCAATTTTGGGATTCAAGAGTAATCGGAAATATAGAGGCAAAACGCTAGATTTACAATATACGAAGGCTATTACAATTATAGATACAATCGAAAGTAGTTTAATCGTAGAATAAAATTATTAGCGAATGTCAGTTAATTGTAAGTAGGTATTGTACCTAACTTATGAACAAAATTTATGGTTTTGCGACAGCAGAAATTTGTCTTAGAGTTAGACCGAGCTAACTTGGCAGCGATTTTGATTGCACAGAGACTGTGCAAGTGTTATTTTAAACGTCATAATTTAATTTCATAAAAGTTTGAGTAGGTACCGAAACTGCGTGCTACATTAGCCTTAGAGAATAACTCTAGCGCAAATCAAAAATTGGTCAATCGTAAGAGTTCTAGCCGAAAATCGTGGATGGCAATTAAGCGCCCGATTGAGCACTGCTTGGTTGATCTCGCAATCCGAACCCAAGTTATGAGGGTTAAAAAAAACCAGCCAAGTGCGAGTCAGACTCGCGTACCAAGGGTTCCGTACATTAAATCCGACTCATGCTTGACTGCACATTTCTAATAGGTTTTCCTGTCATCTTTAGGTCAAGAACTATTTTGTGTTTTTCAAAATTTTAGACCTAGTAGTTTCGGAGATAAAGGGGCGGGGGGGGTATGTATGGTAATTTTTTGGCTATTTTCTTAGTTTCCGAGAAAATAGGCTGTGACAGACGGACAGACAGACAGACGCACGAGTGATCCTATAAGGGTTCCGTTTTTTCCTTTTGAGGTACGGAACCCTAAAAACGACGAACCGCTTCGAGAAAAGGTAGGCATGTGCCTGTGCGCTTCGCTTGGCTCGTCTCTCAGAATGGTTTACTCCTGCTCCCGTTTCAGAACCCTTTGTGTATCGTTTGTGTACTGTGTACCTACTCACTTAATCTTCTGCGACAGCTAAAAAATATTATATTTTTATGAACGACCAACTACTAAGCACCGGAACAAAGGAAAACTCCAAACGGTTAGATTAGGAATGTTTATTCAAACTACTTGATTACATTCACTTGTTAAATACTCTAGACGCTTAAACTTAACATCCATTTACTTTATTACTCTAGACACTTAAACTCAACATTCGTTACACATCAATTAATTAACTTAGCTAGCTAGCAAGCCTAGGCAACCTAGGTTACCTACAGCCGTGAGCACGTCACTCCGAATAAGCTACCTATTTCCACGAACGCTCCAAACAGAATGCCCGAGTTTGATCAACTCCCGACCAAGAACCGTTGCCAATATGACGGGAAAATAGAGCCTCGCGATTGGTGGACGACATCGCGTGATATCGATGACGTCAACCAATCGTTGAACGATATTATTCGCCCGCCAAGACATCAACCAATCACGTTATAGCGATGTTGCCAGAAATAAACCATAAATGTTACTAGTGTAAACCATAAATAATTAACTAAATACGACTATTGAAAATAAATAATTGGTAAAATTGATAAATATTAACGTTAAAAATAACGTTACCTAACATTTTGTTTCAGAATGGGTCTATAGTAGGTCCAGCCACTGCAGCCCCGCTCCTAGCGCTCTGCTGCTACGGAATGGGCTTCGGCCCCAACATAGAACTCATCATGAAGGTCCTTATGGCTGCCTCCTATCTTCGCTACACTGTCACAGGATTAACCTTGGCCTTATACCAGGAAAGAGACCCTATGGACTGCGATGATGTATTCTGTCTTTACGCTGACCCTAAATTGTTATTAAGAGACTTGGGCATGATTGATGATAATTACTATTTCCAAATCTTGGCGCTGTTTGCATTTACAGTATTGCATAGGGTGCTAGCGTACTACGCTCTTAGGTACCGATTGACCGTCGAGTTTTCTAATAAGTACATAGCTTATGTAAGCAAACTACTCAAACACAAGTAATCGAAATAGCTCAATTTTAATTCATTAATTAATTTTAAGCACCTACCATATTTTGGTGTTGGGATTCAAAAAATATCCAACGGCAAGTGACTTCGGTGCTGTTCTAAAGCCCCCTCCTCACTCGTGCGCGAATCGCGGCGCGAAGCCGCGAACGCGAGTGTGGCGTCGATTTTCGTAGACAGCGAAATCGACTCCACACTCGCATTCGCGGCTTCGCCCGCGATTCACGCGCATAGTCTGGAGGGGGCTTAATAAGGCCAAGCGCGCACCACGATTTTAATTTTTGCGACACGATTTTAGAATCGCGCTGTAATATATCGCAGAAAATTCACTGCGCGCACTGCGATGAAAAAGTCGACGATTTGTTCATTCTCAACATGGATTTCGTACCAGTCGTTTGTCATGAAACGTGTCTTTAATATGCGATCGCCGTATAAATTTGAGTATTTATACCACAAAGGTGATCTCCTTCTATTTCCATAATTAAATGGTCAACATCTAGCGTCTCATCTTGAGACTCCATCGGAGAAGCAGGTTTCGACATGTTGAGGCTTGGAGAGCGAAGTGCCGACTGAGGTCCGGGGTGCGATTTTATTATCGCAGTGCGCGCAGGGCCATACAACTCCGTATGCTGCAATTCACTTTGCGACAATCGCGTCGCGAGCAGTCGCGGAAAAATGTGACAAACCACAATTTTAAAATCGCTGCGATTTTTTTGTCGCATATGCGCGCACTGCCATATAAACACATACGTTACATTTCTGCGACTAAATTATCGCGCGACAAAAAGCCGTGGTGCGCGCTTGGCCTAACTTACGTGACAATACGAAATAATACCAATAGGTATACTAGCAATATAACATTTTATCGAGTCAAATAAGACCCCATAAATTTGATAATAGTTCTAAGTTCGATGCAACAATGATTTTAGGTAGGTATCCTGCCTATCCCAGGTAGCAAATTTTCGTCGTAACGACGTCCATTCACGGTCATTTCAGAGGTAAATGACGTCGCTACTTTCGTCGTACAGACGTACTAAATGACGAACATATGTCATAGCCTCACGACGTCTCTAACGACGTCTAATAGTAACGTAATATGGACGTCTTCCAACGTCGTTGGTAGGACGTCCAATAGTAACGTAATATGGACGTCTTCCAACGTCGTTGGTAGGACGTCCAATAGTAACGTAACATGGACGTGTTCTAACGTCGTTAGTAGGACGTGTTTTAGTAACGTAATATGGACGTCTTCCAACGTCGTTGGTAGAACGTCTAACAGTAACGTTATATGGACGTCTTCCAACGTCGTTGGTAGGACGTCTAATAGTAATGTTATATGGACGTCTTCCAACGTCGTTGGTAGGACGTCTTTTAGTAACGTAATATGGACCCGATGTCGTCAGGCCGTGGTTGACGTCGGCACTGCACTCGGCAGCACCCGCACTGTGCCGGACGGCCCCCTCTGCCGTCGGATCCTAGAACCGAATAGCCAACTATCCGGTTCGAAGGACCATGTACGAGGTCCAAAAATAACACTCTGTATAAAACCACCACTTTATTACACTACTGTACACTGTCTACAACATTCACTATTGCTTTTGAATTGACGACCTATTGTTCCTCGAACCTTATATATAAACCCGGAAAAATCTTAACACCGCGTTGTAGAACAGACGCGTTGGGAACAAAGTGCCATCTCTTGACTTATTTGGTAATTAATAATGATAGTGACCAAAAAGGTACGTCCTGATCTTCTTCTTGGTCGCATCCATCGTGGTTGGTGGGTTTTGTTCGGGCACGAACACACTCTCGCCATCGATTCCGGTCCATCGCTTTCCTCACCACGTCATAGAATTTCTGAGATGGTTCCTCGCCTTTGAGTTGGTCAGTCCATCGTGCTGGTGAACGGCCCCGTGACCTTTTGCCATCAGTATTACCAACAACGATTAACCTATCCAAACTTTCGTCTCCCCTTCTCATTATATGGCCAAAGTAACTTAGGAAGCGTTGTTCACAGATTGTGGACAATCGCACTTTCACGTCGAGTTCCAACAGTATGGAGTGATTCGTGCGCTTAGCTGTCCATGGTATTCTCAGCATACGCCTCCAACACCACATCTCAAAGGCATCGATCCGTTGTTTCTCTCTGCTTTTGATTGTCCACGTTTCGGCTCCATACATAAATATTGGAAATACAAGGGCTCGTACAAGTCTTATTTTAGTGTTTCTGGATATTCCCCGTTTACGCCATATTTACGTCCTGATAGAGACCCCAAATACACGTCAGTGAAACGTCAACTTTGTGACTAAAATGGTACGTCCTGATAGTGACCGCAAATAGACGTCAGTAAAACGTCGTAATCGTGACCAAAAAGGCAGGTCCTGATAGTGACCCAAAATTAACGTTAGTGAGACGTCATGTTTGTAACCAAAAAGGTACGTCCTGATAGTGACCCCAAATAGACGTCAGTGGAACGTCATGTTTGTGACCAAAACGGTACGTCCTGATAGTGACCCCAAATAGACGTCAGTGAAACGTCACCTTTGTGACTAAAATAGTACGTGCTGATAGTGACCCTAAATAGACGTCAGTAAAACGTCCACTCTCGGCGAATAAATGACCGACCTTATTATGACCTATAAATGACGTCGCCTGTGCGTCGCTGAGGTACGTCCAGATAGTGACCCCAAATAGACGTTAGTGAAACGTCATGTTTGTGACCTAAAAGGTACGTCCTGATAGTGACCCCAAATAGACGTCAGTGAAACGTCAACTTTGTGACTTAAATAGTACGTCCTGATAGTGACTCTAAATAGACGTCATTAAAACGTCATTTTTGTGACTAAAAGGTACGTCCTGATAGTGACCCAAAATAGACGTCAGTGAAACGTCAACTTTGTGACTAAAATAGTACGTCCTGATAGTGACCCTAAATAGACGTCATTAAAACGTCAAATTTGTAACTAAAGGGTACGTCCTGATAGTGACCCCAAATAGACGTCAGTGAAACGTCAACTTTGTGACTAAAATAGTACGTCCTGAACGTGAGCCTAAATAGACGTCATTAAAACGTCAATTTTGTCACTAAAAGGTACGTCCTGATAGTGACCCCAAATAGACGTCAGTGAAACGTCAACTTTGTGACTAAAATAGTACGTCCTGGTAGTGACCCTAAATAGACGTCATTAAAACGTCAATTTTGTGACTAAAAGGTACGTCCTGATATTGACCCCAAATAGACGTCAGTTAAACGTCTACTCTGGACGAATAAATGACCGACCTTATTATGACCTATAAATGACGTCGCCTGTGCGTCGCTGACGTCAGTTTGCTACCTGGGTACCTATTTAATATTATCTACATACCTAACAACAAGAAGGTACTAAAAAACCTAAGTCGTATCCTGTAACGTGAAACGAATGCAGATTTTGAAAATGACTCGGTATAAGTACATTTACTATATATATTATGTTACTTACATGAATTTTAGGTTAGTAATTTTCGGATATTCGCATCCAATTATGGTACTTAAACCATTTGTGACGTAGGTAAGACTGAAGCACCTGAAGTGCCGTGTGAAATTGTGTGATATTCATGTACCTACCTACCTACTTAAGTAAGGAGATAGAAAAACACCAAAAAAACAGTAAGTTTTTTTGGTGCCGGCTCTAAAGGTGGGATCAGACGGTTCATTTTTTGTTCATTTTCTAGTTTCATTATTGATCTTTCACTCAAAGTGACACGTCTGAACACAAAATGAACCAAAATGAAAAATGAATTCATTAGTGAAAGAATCCAACAATGTTGGATATTTTCATTCGGCATATTTCACTCGCACTCCGAATGAACAAAAAATGAACAGTGTGAACACAGAAATGAACGTTCATTCGGATTATGCATATTTTTCTCGAATCCTGTGGGTATACTATACCTACTATCTAGCTAGACAAAGATAACGTAAAAGCAATAAAATGGTGTGCAAGTGGAACGAACAAAGTAGGATATATGGTATTTCTAGGTACTCTGTATAAATATCCCAGAGTTCCAAAACAATCACCAGTAGCAAGGTATCGCAGTACAATTTGGAGTTTTATTCGGCTAGGTATACTGTATCTCATTAAAGTGTTTTCTTTCGCTATTAACGGACCTATTAGTAATAATAGAAGTTCTACAAAATTACTTGAAGTCATCCGCAAATGATTGTAATACGATTTCGGATCTTCATCGGCTAGTTCTCTCAGCAATGTATTCGAGGCTCCAAATAAATTTCTTCTTGCGATCCAAGGTCGCAGCCACTACCGACGACGCTTTCTTTGCATCTTGTTTATTAAAATCTTTATTAAATGATCACAAATTAAACTTATACCTACCAAGGCGCACAACTTCATTCGACGCCATAGTGAAAGAAAAGAAAAAATTAAAATCTTTCCAGCAGCCGTGTGAACGTGAAATGAAAGGAAAATGAAACATTCACTCGAGTGAACATTCATTCGAGTGAACCGTCTGATCCCACCTTAAAGCGACTTAACTAGGAGTCTCCAAACTACGGTTAGATGCGTGTACGTAAAGGAAGCAGGAAAGCCGAAATCAAAAGCCTGGCCTTGGCTCTCGGGCCAAAAAAGTTTGGATACCCGTGCTCTAAGACATACCTTCATACCTTGGTAAATCAATGGTGAAAAGTTTTGGCATTTAGCGAACCTATTGTATATTTTTAGGTTACAAATGTTACAATACATAAGGGTGGTACTTATTCCACCTATCCAATTTCTTTGTCCAATGTGTATGTATTGCGTCTCACGTTTTGCTTTAATGAGAGAGTGTGACGCACTGACATTGGACAAAAAAATTGGACAGGTGGATACCATCCTAAGCTATTGTCGATAATTTAAGTGGTGATATACTTACAGAAAAATATACCCAACTGATGATGTGTGTGTTTATAATAAACTACGTATCTACCTCAATACTGCCTTTTAATTTAAAAATAGGTACCTTGAATACAATGTGTAAACCCGAAGTTTTTATATGAGGTAGGTAGATCCTGTACTCCTAATATTTTAGTAATTTCATATTTTTGCCCACGGTCCAAGAAAGGGGGTGGGACTGGGACTGGACTTTTGGAGCGACGATTTCATTTTAGCAAAAAAATGGTACCTAGGTTTTCAAGACCACAACGGCGACAACATAGGATTGAAACGAAAAAAATCCCCAATGTACTTACCTACGGACGATGTTACCCTAAAAAAATCCTAGTTCTATAAAATAATTACGGTACCCAAATGTAATAGTAGCTTACTAATGATCAGGATCACTGAGCTGACCCGAACACGGACAGAGACGGACATGAAGAAACTACATATGAAGTTTCCTACTTGACTAATGACTACAGAACCCTAAAAAAACCGGCCAGATGGGAGTCGGACTCGCCCACCGAGGGTTCCGTATCAAACAAATTTTACTATTTTTTTATTTTATTTTACAGTACAGTATATGATGCTACGTTACCGCACTAGTGCGATAACAAGCACATTACCTTATTATGTCGAAAATTTAAATGGCCATATGTGACGTTCCACGGCAAAAGGTACCTTATGGCGGCTGGCGCTTACGTCGCATAGCGCCTCAATAATATTGGAGCGAGGTTAACAATAGCGTAAGTGCCAACCGCCGTAAGGTACCTTTACCCGTGGGAGGTCATAAATATGTACTGTCTTCTCTCGCGCATGAGAGGAGGCCTGTGCCCAGCAGTGGGACGTATATAGGCTGAGTTATTTATATGTACTGTAAAACGTTGTACGATAGGTACATGTACGAATAGGTAATTCGCAACTCGTGTCAATTTAATTAATTGTACAATTTAATAATCCACTCGTTCGAATTTTGACTTGTATCGTAATGTAGGTACTTATCTACTAATACGGCCGTAAGTATTTTTTTTTTTACGTTAACTTAGAAATTTGATTTTTTCACAGCTTCAAGGGACCATAGATAGATATGGTTTAAATTTCAGCTTGATACCTCCACGCGATCCCGAGATAAAAGGGTCTTGACAGACGGACGGACATCAAAGTGATTCTATAAGGGTTCCCTTTTTTCCTTTTGAGGTACGGAACCCTAAAAACGAACTACTCATAACAAAACAATGACGTACCTAGTTTCATTATTACACGCTAGACGTTACGTAAGTACTGCCCATAACATTAATTGCTAATTACACTGGAAAAGTATTATCTGCTGAGGAATGTAGATAACACAGGTAGATAGGCACATACTCATGGACAAATTTAGAAGAACGCAAAAAAAAGGTTTAGTTACTGGATTACAGCACCTAAAATAATTTCAAAATTAGTAATTAAACTTTTTTTTGCGTTCCTCTAAATTTGTCCATCCATTTTTTTTCTGTATCATACGTATTTTTGTATTTTTTCTGTATTTTTAATAGATAAAACTCAACGCTTTCAATCATTCTATGTACTTACTTCATATGCTAGAATCATTAACACAGATCGAGTAATATTTTTCTAACAGGTGTTCCAAATAACCTCGTGGTTGGGACTTTATGGAAATCTCAAATCAGAATTTTGAAGCTTGTGTTGATTAAAACTTGACTAGTAAAGTAGGCTAGTATGTAATATTTAACACGCCTTAAAAACGACCGCCTAAGGAATTAAGAAACAGTTTTTTTTAATTAATCACTTAAGTGAAAAATAACACTAAGTTACGTATTGAGAATCTTAAGCTTCCTTAAGCTTCGAATGTACCTACATGCTCCAAGTAATAAATCATTAAATTTTACTTTCATTGCATTAGTTTTTTACTTTTCAGAAAACAATCTATTTTCTCTTATTGTACCTAGTGACATTAAAATCTGCCAAGTGTAAGAATATAATTATACTGTTTATTGCAGTTCTGACTCACATGCAGACATCTATATCTATAAAGTCGAGATAACAGTAGTTAATATTACGGACGTAAAGAGAAGTCTTGACCTGCTAGTTAGTAAGTACATTACATAACATAGATATTTGAAGGACACAAAACATTTTAGTTTATATCAACAACTTTATTATTGCCAATAACATTTTCTAATAAAAGCATTAGGTGTATACCCTATACAAATATGTGTAATGCTATTAAATACATCGATTTTCAATCTTAAACTTTACTCAGTCAATCTTTGCACACATCCAGCGCATCCTGTTTCTCCTCAGCCAGCTCTTTGCCTGTGTTGTCCAACATTTTGCGTGCAAAGTCAGAGATTGTGAGACCTTCAACAATCTTCCATTTACCATTGTTAACGGTGACGGGGAATGAGAAGACAACATCCTTGGGTGTGCCATAAGATCCATCAGACACAACACCCATACTCACCCATCGGTCACCTGTGCCAAGGAACCAATCCCTCATATGATCAGAAGCAGCCTTAGCTGCAGACAAGGCAGACGACATTTTCCTTGCAGCAATGACAGCAGCGCCTCGTTTTTGTACAGTGGACACGAAGGTGTTTGTTAGGTATTCATTATCATTTATGACAGCTGGGACTGGTTTCTGGGCACCTCCGACAGTCACCACAGCATTAGAGGCATCAGGGAACTGAGTGGAAGAGTGGTTACCCCAGATGACAACATTCTTTACATCCTTCACTGGTACTCCAAGTTTAGCTGCCAATTGTGACTGGGCACGGTTTTGATCCAGACGAGTCATTGCTGTGAAGTTTTCCTTGGGAATAGAAGGAGCATATTTAGAGCAGATGAAGGCATTAGTATTGGCAGGGTTGCCAACAACAAGAACTTTGATGTCTTTGCGAGCAACTTTATCAATCGCCTGTCCCTGCTCTTTGAAAATGCGAACATTGGCAGAGAGAAGATCTTTTCTTTCCATGCCTTCTTTCCTGGGCATAGCACCAACAAGGAAGGCGGCAGCAACATCCTTAAATGCCTCCTCGGGGCTAGCTGTGGGTAGGACACCAACAAGAAGAGGTAGTGCACAGTCAGCCAGTTCCATTACCACACCTTCCAAGACGCCCATCATAGGGGCGATATCTAGAAGGTGGAGGTAGACAGGCTGCTCAGGGCCAAACACTGCCCCAGACGCGATTTGGTACAGCAAGGAGTAGGCGATTTGACCCGCCGCTCCGGTAACGACCACCTTAATTGGTGCAGCCTGAAAAAAACAGAACAAAATAGGTTTATACAATAATCATTCTAAAATTCTAATAAGATTCTTGTTACAATGACAATATGCAACATCAGCATTTGTGCACAACTTTTTTTACGAAATTACAGTAAGAATAAGAATACATAATTTTATTCTATGAGATCCCAATTAATTACCATGGCAACTAGTTTAGGTTCTATGATAGTGGTTTCTAAAGAATCTTCAGTTTTGGATCCCCAACAGCACGCCATGTCTCAACCCGATCAAATAAATAGCATAAAATTAAAAACTAAAACTTTTTTTCTACCTATTAATGATTAGATTAATTTACTTATCATAATCATGATAAGGATAGTGCAAAGTACCTAGAACACCAGCAACCGGTTACTTGACTGGGCGGTAAAAAACATAGTGCAGTCATTCATATTAGCTAAATTGCTAATTAAGGATACAGAATTTAAACAACCTTTAAAGGTAAACTACGAGTAAGAAGTAACCTACAAATTTTAAAGTTATTCAAGATAAAAAAAAAATCAAACTACAATAAAGGTCAAACTAAAGTCAATGGAATAATACTAGTAAACAAATTCCATGTCTTACCATGTCTTCGGTCTCAATGGATTATTTCACAAAAATAACCAAAAAGACGTCGCGTTTATCAAACAATAAAAGCGTGAAGGTCGAGATATCGCCAACCGCCAACTGCACACGACACGACCTCTATCTTTTTTATTAGCTTGAATCTTGAGTTGAGTGCAAATTAAAACTATATTTTTATCACTCCCAACTAAGTGAATGGCACAGACTGTGAATGGATTTCCTGATAACACTGATTTCCGTCTCATCGATCGACCATTCATTCGCTCTTCCTGAGGGGCTACCGCGAAAACCGAAATTCGCAAATTGCGGGGATCTTACTCTTTTACTCCAATGAAGGCGTAATTAGAGTGACAGAGAAAAATGCCCGCAATTGACGATTTTCGGTATTGGCGGTAGCCCTACTGTTCTACCCAATAACCATAGACCAAAGACAAAGAGTATTCAGAGGGGCTACCGCGAAAACCGAAATTCGCAAATTGCGGCGATCTTTCTCTTTTACTCCAATAAAGGCGTAATTAGAGTGACAGAGAAAGATGCCCGCAATTTGCGAACTTCGATTTTCGCGGTTATAGCTCAGGTTGGAGTTGTACTAGAAATATCGGCAGCTTTTCGGTTTACTCAAACAGCCGCGATTTAAAGTGACAGATGACATAACAAAATAACCTCAATTTCTTTTAATGTGGAAGATTTTCTTATAGACGATACTAACGCATAAAATTTCTAATAAAACGCCTCATTTTAGGTATTCTTTACTAAAATATTGATTTTCAAGGGAAAAGCACGACATCAAAATGTCGTCGCTTTTACGTTCCACTAAATTTGTGCGATACTTCACGGGTGCGGCAAGAACGCTGATATTGAACTCCGCTAAGACTGCAGAATCTAATTTATTGGTCAATCCTATTGCACTGTGTTCCGCTAACAAGTAAGTATGATTTATATTTAAGTAAGTAAGAATTATGAAAAAATGTTTCTTAATAATATACATAACTACTTAATTTATTATTTATGAATTACTCAATTAAACCGTATTAGGCTGTATGTATCTATTACATTAGTTATTTAGTGATTCTATGTGACTACATAGGTTTATTGTGTGCCAAGCAGACAGCACAAACAATCTATGGATGCTAGTTTATAGAAGTGTCACATGCATGTTGCTGGCCCTGTTAATATAAAACAGGAGAAACTATGTGTTGACTGCTTAAAGTATAAATGCACACTTGCACAGCTATTGCCATCAAGGCATTGTGTGTTTAATTTATAACAATTATTATAAGACAATCTTATACAAATCAACCTGGTTCTACAGTATTGTATAACAGAATGATATATAATTATAATTTTTTCAGTGTACTTTTGCGCGATTATGCCACTTCCAAAAAAGCAGAAAGTCTTGAACCTTTGCTACAAAAATTGGATTCAGAAGCAAGAAGATTTGGCCGCATTACCAAGAAAGACATTGATGAGGTTTTTGATGAGATAAGATCAAAGAATGACATCACTAGTTCCCAGTCGTTGCTTGTAATACGGTGTTGTGGTAAGAAAGTCAATAACTCTTGAAAATATTTGAAGTATGTATTAGTAAATGAGCCCACATAATACATATCGTCGTTGCGCTTACCAAATCTGATATGTGCGAGATTTTAATCAAATGAAATAATACCTTGTGTATTTTGTTGCTAGGTGACTATTTGTCAATCAAAAATCGAGCACATATCAGCTTTGGAAAGCGCAACGACGATATTATAAATGTACTTATTGTAAAAAAATTAACAAATAAAATAAAAGTCTCGTTGTCCCAGCCTTATGCAGCCTTTCAATGAATGTTATGCATTAAAAGTAAACTTGCATATCAGGCGGTCTAGCATAAGTTGCGTTCTCGCGCGCGAGTTCATACTTGAAGTCGTGCTAGATGTATGGAGGCGCGCGCGAGAACACAACTCATGTTAGACTGACTGAATGATATTCCAATAATGTCATGTAGTTATTGTGCATTTCGCTTGTACTTGTCCATACATGTATTGATGTCGGTGTATGTTCAAATTGGCCTGATAGTGTAAATATATAATATGGGCAGACATAACAAACCACTTGCTATGACTAGGCTACATGACATAAAATTATTACAACAACATTCATTCTCATGTATTTTATAGGTGAACTTGTACCAGAAGAATTACCAGAACAAAGGACACTCTTAGTCCAAAAGATATGGAGTGTACTTACAGAACGGGGTATCCCTATGGACATTTCTCACTACAATGCTCTACTGAGGGTCTACATAGAAAATGAGCACCCGTTTTCACCAGCCCAGTTCCTTGAAGAACTGGAGAAGAAAGGACTGCAGCCTAACAGGTTTGGCAACAACATTTTATGAAACTGCTAAGCTGTGCATTGCTTAGAAGTTATCCACCCCCAGCATTACCATAAAAATAGATATCTTTTAAGAACTTTTACAAACAAAACACCATAAATATTATCAACATTGCAGGGTGACTTACCAAAGGCTTATGTGGCGTTATTGTCAAGAAGGAGATGTTGAGGGTGCAACAAAAGTTTTAGAAAAAATGAGAGAGCTTAGCATGCCAGTGTCAGAACCAGTTCTAAATGCCCTGGTCATGGGCCATGCATTCCACGGAGACACAGATGGTGCCAAGGCAGTGCTTGAGACAATGGCTGGAGCAGGCCTGCAGCCGACTAACCGTACCTATACTCTTCTTGCCTGTGGGTATGCTAAGCAAGGAGATATTGCAGGTGTTGAAAGTGTCATCAAAACTGCAACTGACAAGGATGCTTACTTGACTGATAAGGTATGTTCTAATCAGGTTGTTTTTATTAATTTATGATTGTCTCTGGTCTCACTTATAGTGTGTAGCTTTCAAATAGAACTCGACGCTAATCCTATTGTCTATTGTTAAGTAAAACCGCACGTGCTACTTACCTGCAAAAAAGGGTCTTAATTATTCTATTTGGCACCCGAGTCCAATGCTCAAAAAACCAGTGTAGGTGCGCTCTCCGATAACGCGCCTTTGTTACGCATCTCGATGACACAATTTAGACTGGTTCTGTAGCGTTCGACTCGCCGGCACTCAGTAACCGAAGTACGTATTTTTATGCAGGTGGTTGTAGCACGTGGCACGAGCGGTTTTACTTAACAATAGACAATAGGATTAGCCGTCGAGCTCTATTTGAAAGCTACACACTATACTTAAGTATATTTATATGCGGACTAGCAAAAACAAGAATAAATACATACTCTAAAACTAAGTTATATTTGATTTAAACACTTTCTTCCAGGATATTTTGGATATCATTGAACATCTAGCAACTGGAGGTTACAGTGACAAAATGGAAAGTCTCTTCCAACATCTTCAGAAGGGCATGGGCTACAATCAAGACGTTTGCAATGTTATCCTACGGTTGCTCAACAAAGGGCAACTGGATGCGGCCAAAAAGATCATGAAGACCATGCCAAAGACTACCAACAATGATGACACGCCGTTCAAAGGGGCATTCTTTATTAAACAGCTTTTAAGAGTTAAAAAGTCGCCTGAGGACATAATCAAGGCTTGCTGGGAACTTAAAGAAGAAGGACTAGTTCCTAATTCCATCTATATAGCTACTGAGTCAGCATTACAGCAGGGACACGTTGAACTGTCTCAAAGTTTGTTCAAAGAGCTCCAAAAGGAAGGACACGAAATTCGCCAGCACTATTACTGGCCACTGCTCGCACAGAAAGGTCGGGAGGGTGATGAGGAAGGCCTTTTGCAACTCATCCGTGACATGGTGAAAGGAGGTAACATTCCCAGCGGAGAGGCTTTGAGGGACTATGTCATACCACACCTGATCAAAAAAGACACCCCTCTGAACATAATACTAAAACTCCAAATTGCGAATGTGCCAGTTGCACATGCGGCAAGAAACCTCATGATCGAGCTCTTACAAGCCGGCAAACTTAAACAAGCGGCCGAGGTTGCTTTAAAATATAGACCTAGAGGCCAATACTCTTTGATCACGAGACCGCTAATTATTGCACTGAGCAAAACTAAAGATATTAATGCATTTTCGACTATTTTGCACGTTATTTGCAGCTCACAAGGCCAAGTAACACAAACTGACGATGATACCCATGATGACGGTCAACAAGAGATTGAGGTTGGTCGAATTGTTCTATCGGCTTTGAAAAACCTAGGCAATGTTGACGCAGCTAAACAACTACTGCAAGCTATTCATGCAAAAGGTTTAAGAATTAGCTCTGAATCTGCAGATGCCATTCAACAGTATCTAGGAAAGAACTTGACAACCGAACTTTCGGAATTACTGTCTCAGCTTACGTCACCTGATCTTGAAATTGCGCCATTAGAAGTACAGAGAGGTTATAACAACGAACCGCGAAGCTCAGCTCATTTAGAGAAACTGCTGGCTCAAGGCAAGCCTGACAGTGAAAAGCGCTTACAGAGACAACTCATTTCAGCTTACATTAAAGAGAACAATGTTGAAAAGCTTAATAAACTTTTGGCCGACTTGAAAGCTTCAAATTTTGAACTATCTAACTTGGTTCTTTCTCAGTTGTTCGAATTTTATTGTGTGAATGATGATTTAGAGAAAGCTAAGCAAATCCATTCCGAAATACTACAAAAGGATCCTGAATTTGTGTTGAATAAGTTTAAGCTTGTTCAGATGTCATATGCTTTAGTGAGAGCAGGTAAAGTGGAAGAAGCCATCCAGTTTTTGAAGGACAATAGACACGAGCCAGAGTCGGATAAAGGAAGTTTCATGCTCAACTCCAAATGCTGGCAAATGCTGAATAGCTTAGCTGAAAAAAAAGAAGATGCTAAAGTAAGTATTATTATTCAGAGCCCACTGTGTCCCAATGCTGGGCAAAGGCCTCCCCCCTCTTTTTCCACTCGTCTCTATTTAGTGCTGTATCTGGCCAGCCTCTCAAAAAGGAGTCCAATGTGTATTGTTCTCAGGCAGGAGTCCGTCTTAACATTTTTTTATGTTTTACCGAAACAGTCAATATTAGAAATTGCCTTCATTAACAGCTCATAAATTGGTAGTAATGATGGATGCCATAAAAATTTGCTGTTTATTATGATTTCTTGCTCATTTATATCCCTAGACCTAGACAATCACATAAAATTCAACATGTATCAAAAACCCAACATTTATCCAATTGTAACTATTACTAAAGCGTTATCCGCAACCTTCAACAGGTAATAGAAATGACAACGGTACTCCTAGACAACAACTACATTGAGCCATCCAACGTGATCTTCGGGCCCGGCATCAAAGTGTTCTTACTGAAAGGCGACGTGGAAGCCGCGCTGAAGCAGTTCGAGGACTGCTGCAAGCAGTACAGGTGCACGCCGTGGAAGGGAGAGCTGATGAAGGTGCTCATCGCCAAGGAAGACGCCAGTAGGCTGCAGTGGTTGGCGGATCTCAGCACCCAGGTTTGCTTTTAGTTTGATAATATATGTACTTATTTAGGTTCATTGGGGCGGTTGCTTTTTAATGAAGGATAAGTTGTAGGGTAACTTGCATATTATCTACAATGAGATTCATAAGTATACAGTCGACGTCAAAGATATGTTTACATTTTTCGCCTTAGTATAAGGGCAAGGTGCAAGAGTGTAAACATATCTTTGACGACTGTACCTATGTTGATAAAGGTTGACTTTGATCAAATGTCATATTGTGTTCCAAAAATTCAACCTGGAAAACTTCATATTTGTGCCGCTTTTTAAAGTTATATTCGTCGCCACCTACATATATGTATATAATGACCAATGGGTGCGTTTCGCTGTATATAACAACTATGGATATATTATTGGTCGATATAACGATAACATACACATACGAATCACATATTTTTATCAGATATATCTCTTTCTACTTTATAATAAAGGGTTCGATATAACATTAATTGGCTATTATGTATTATAGACATATTTTTTATATTGGATTATCGTATCAAGTATGGTATAGGTTAAACAAATAGACAGGTATCCCCATGTCTAAAGAGGAAGGCGGCTCGGGGGGCTCGCATAACAAATAAGAGCATGTACAAGTTGTACAGTACAACCGCAATTTCAGGTTGGGTTAGGTTAGGTTCGTTAGTTACCTTTTATCCCTCAGAGCCGAAAATAGAAGCCCCGCTTTGCGGGGCTTCGTCGATTTGTCACCAAGTCGTACGTTAAAACCTATATTAGTATGACAATTTTTCATAGATGTTATGATTTCTAAATGTAAGCCTAGCTCTCTCCGCATTAATTTCATTTTATGGATTGATCCTAATATAATTTCACACACGATAAACTAATATAATAAAGGTACATTTTTCAGTCATTTACAAATGTTGGGTGATTCAATTTTAGGGACGAAATATTTAATGTATATTATTTTACAAGTACAGCTAGAAATTATGTCATTTATACCTTATATTGGGTACTCGTTATATTAAATTTATTTTATATCTACCCTTAACTATACTATATAAAAATATTCCTCTTGTTGGTATACACACGGTTGATTATATTACCTTAGTGATATCTTTCAAAATTATACCATATGTATAGCGAATGAAAATATATCATTTATTATTATAGCGATAATTACACACCCAATCACTAATATAGGGCTGGACCCTTCTATAATATAGAGTCAGACTGCTGAAAGACCCTATCACACGTCCCCAGATCCACGGCGAAGTGAACGTGCTCCACGACCTGGTGCTCGCGTTCGTGGAGTGCGGCCGCCTGCGCCAGGCGCGCCGCATCCTCGAGACGCCGGGGCTGCAGGCGCGCCACCAGCGGCTCAACGACGCCTGCGAGAGATACGTCGAGGTAATAGAGTACACACTAAAGTTTCATTCTATAGAACTTGCTAACTATGTAAACAAAAGTCACTAGTAAATTGACATTTAGAGACAATTTTAATATGGCGGTTTGTTTACATAGTTAGCAAGTTCCATAGAATGACACTTTACACACAAACCTGCATCACGTCGCAGATATCCGGTAATCTAATCTACGGCACATGCTCTTGTGTAATTCAAGTATTATTACCTACTGGATTAGATCCCGACGACGTGCGGTAACTTGCAGATTTTTAAACATCATTCTTATTTTGTGATTACAGGAAGGCAAATCCGAATATCTCGAGGGCCTGCTCGAGGCTACTAAACAACTGTCGCACATCGATCGCTCCAACATTTTCTACCACCTCCTCGTCACCTACTGCAAAGCCGACGAGACTGACAAAGCTCTCGGCCTCTGGACTATCCTGCAGGAAGACGGCGAAATCCCGAGCGATCAATTCCTCGCTTACCTTGGCAAACACCTGAAAGCAAAGAAAAGGCCAGTACCATTCATCATTCCTGAAGAACAGGGCACAAACAAGCAAGTGAAAAGAGAACAGCAGACTAAAAAAGTACAGACGAAACCTAATCAACCAAAACTTTTGAAGCAAGATGTAACAGCTAAGATTGAGAATTTGATTCACGACGGAAAAATTACCGAAGCACTGGACTACGCCGTTAAGACATTAGACGAAGGGACGATAGCAAAGCCTAACATACTAAAGTATCTGCTGAAGAAACTCGCTGAGCAAGGAGAGGTCGAAAAGATACAAGAGCTAGGCAAGCGCCTGACGGAGCCCATGAAACGTAATGTCACCTACGACGATAAACTAACCCTGGCCATTTTCACGACGGGCGCGGGCCCGCAGCACATCGACAGTCTTTACGACGGCGTCAATAACGCCAAGTCCGACGAAGAGTTAGCAAAAGCCCTGGTAAAGTTCCCGCGAAGCAATGCTCTTGCTTCGGTCATACAGGATGATGTTTTCGTTGAGAAGTGTGAGTTGTTATGTTATAATCCTAGTTATAAGGAATCTAGGGTCTATGCAAAATACAAACGAACTACTTATACTTTTACTGGCAATGAAATTTCATATTTTCAGATGTAAAATGATTTCAAGTGGCGTTTAAAAATATTAAGAATTGTTCGGGAGGTTTAATTTGTTAAGATAACAATGGTAAATAATGACCATTTAATATATTTCAGGTCGCAAAGTAGCCGAACTAGCAGCTTCCAGAGGACAACACATGCCAGCAAATCTCCTCTGGATGGAGTATGTACTAGCAGGAAAAGACCAGCAAGCTGACTCTCTCTGGGACAAATGCTTGAACAGTGTCCAGAGCGTAGTCTTCAGACGACTACTGCAGGAGAGCCACATCAGGAAACAACCAGAGTTAATAGAAAAACTTATAGCGGCGATGCAGAAAAACAAAAACATAACGCCAGGGTCGCATGCCAATGCATACTCTAGATTAATCAATTTGCATTTACTTGAAAATAAAGTTGATGAAGCGCAAGCTGTTTTAGAAAAAGCAGTGAAACTCGGCGTGCCCATCGACCAATTTAACAAGAATTCTCTAAGTAAGTTGAAAGAAGCCGTAGAAGCTACAGGACAAGGTTTCAAATATGCTGTTTAGATCTAGTTCATTGTGATTTGTTTCAGTAGTGTGATCATGGGCCTTGTAAATAATATTGTGAAATTAATACAAGTACTGAGTATTCATTATTATAATGTACCTTATTAATATTATATTAGATGTCATTAAATTGTCAGTTAATAAACTCTTTGGTTTAAAAAATTCTTACACCTATGGTTCCCAGTTCTACTCTACAGACTCTTCAAGTAAGAAATAAACCGCCCACAATATTGATATTTTGTGAAACTAGAAATTCACTCTAATCAAGCAATCTACTACGACGAGGCGAGTTGGCTATATGTTTCATAGTCCAGTGACTCCTCGCCTCAGCTCTGACACTGCTGTTGCCCTTGAGCCATCCTATATGTCGCTTTTTGTGGGGCCCATCTTGCGGCGAGTCTAATGTAGCATGGTCAATACATATCATTTACTTCAAATTATTACCACTAAGAACCACAAGCTTACTTCTGCGAATTTCTTTCTAATGCTAAAAAAAACGGACATAGTATTTAGTCCATCGCTTTCACCCAATATCCTAGTTCAATTCTCAATAGTCCTACCCTGGAATAGAGGTACAAACAGCAATACTCTCAACTGTCTCAACATCGATGGACCTTATTACAAAAGGCATCTGGTCCACCGGTGGATAGTGTTGCTGTTTGTACCTCTATTAGGCGCTTTATTTTCGCGGCTCGGGGCCCGGCTTGAGGCTCGCCTCGAGTGCGTAAGCTCGTCGAGCTAATCGATTTTAAACACTAACGGGACGGTATAAGATGAGATTTGTAACCGAATAATAAGCCGAACGCGAGTGTAAATGCAAGCGCGCGTCCCACGCGAGCCCCTTACCTTTGACTCGTGCCCAAAAGACCGCTAATCCGCGAGCCACGAGCCCCGCGCTTACACTCGCGCCTCGTGGCTCGCACGAGAATGTAAACTTCCTATATTATATGCCAGGGTAGGACTATTTAGCCCCCATTAGCACGAGAGGTTTTTCAATGCGCGTTAAAAAAGCGCTTGAATCTGTCCGCACTCTAAATTCGATTTAACGACCAAGGCTTAAAGTCGAAAATCCAACAACGCTTGATAAAGAGCGCCACCGTTGTCGTGTGAATACACATGCACACATGACTACCCATTATAATGGATACCCATTTGTGTCATTCAAACGCTTTTTTAACGCGCGTTGTAAAAGCGCCCGTGGGAATGGGGGCTTAGAGTTGATGTAATTGAAATGATGATCGAACGAGATGCACTTATGGAACTTTCAGTAGGAGTAGCAGAGAAAATGCTATTATTGTTTGGCCTTGTCACAGTCTCACATTTTCAGGAATGTTAAACTTGTTTTTAATTTTGTCGCATTGAGTTATATTCTGTCCCTCACGGGCGCACGCGTTTTCTAGCACATATATATAGATGGTCAAGCAAATGTTGTCAGTAGAAAAAAGCGCGAAATTTAAATTTTCCATGAGACGATATCCCTTCGCGCCTACATTTTTCAAATTTGCCGCCTTTTTCTACTGACAAGATCTGCTTGACCAACTATAATTATCCTACCATTTATGGTGAATTTATTCTCCGTGTTTGTCTATAGATTTAAAAAAAACCTGTAATCGAAATGACTAAAATGAGTGAACGGTGAACGAACGAAACGCAAATTGGCGGGAATGGGAAAAATCGAACGTCTTGTTTTTGCGTGCATGACATGTAAGAAATTAAAGTTTGTAATTTGCATGTAAATTAACTAAAATTTGAAATTATAAAAATGTTTTATCCGGAGAATTCACTGAAAAAAGGGGGCAGATTTCATTTATGTTGGGTGGCGGATTCCTGGCCTGCCTGTTTTGCTTCGATAACCCAACGCCAACTATGGTCTCAAGATATTAGAAAAATTTGGTAAGTTGCGATGACTCGATGAGCATATTCTGTTCGTCCTTTACTTACTCCTCCTTTTAAAATTACCAATGTAAAGATTCTTGATTAAAATATTTGACTTACGTATAAAAGTTAGTTTAATTTCAGCGATGACTTATTACAAGTTATGACCAATGAGTCTGGTCGCCCGTCACACCGATTTTCGCTCCGTCTCAGCTCTCAACTCATGCGGGGACTAGTCCGGCTGTATCAGAAGAAAGTCAACAGCATGATATGTAAGGAAAAGTACTCAATTTAAAGTGTCTTAAAAAATTATAGATGTTTCCATAGGCGGCAGTGCCAGGATGGGAGTTTACTTACATAACCTCCCTACATTGCATAAATATGTATACAGAAATTAAATTATAAAGTTTATAGTAAGTATTATCCTAACTAGCATGTCAATAATACTCCACCAAAGTTGTTCTACATATTATTGGCCAATACTAACTACCACATACATACTACATACTAGTACTCACTAAGATTATTAACATTTTATTAAATACCTAATATGTTTATACCAATATGATCTATGTCACTTTTATTTCTTTTTCAGCTGAGTTATGCATGCTTAATGCAAGAATTATGAAGAACTCAAATAAAAAGTAAGTTATTATTTTTTTGTGTGCATATAATATGTTATGTAGAATGTAGACCAGGTATGTAGGTAGGTATAGGTACTTTAAAATAGTTCTGCTAACCAAGCAGTCATGTACATGTGAAGATTAGTTGTATGTACAAGATAAAAAATAGTATAAAAAAAACATCTTGAATAAAAACAGCATAGGTAACAACATCAACATATGTTAATCAGATACCACATGCAAGATGAAGCAGAAGAGGTACAGAGACATATGGTGCCGATGTTGGAACTGCCAGCTCCGGTGAGGGAACCTGTCCCGGAGCCAGAGGAAAGAGTCGAGGAAATGATACGGGTAAGTAAAAACTAATTACTGTTTTAGTCAAGAATCCAGTTCTTATCACATGAACTTTTATTCCACCAACAATGTGATGTTAGCTCTCTACTATAAGTACACTATTTTATAAGATTCTATCTACTATTTGGAAGGCTTTGTTTTAGTACAGTCAGTAAAACCCCTGTGTGTATGCAGGAGTGCTAAGCTAATAGTTTTGATGACTGTACATTATATACACAAGTACACGTTTTCTTTATATAAGGTAAGGTGGGATAAGACTATCACCGGGGTACGACTATCACTTACTGTATGGAATTCTCATACTGTTGGTCCTGCCCAAGCAACTTACCTTATATATAAGGTACATACATATATAGTAAGTTTGTACAGTACTATGAATAATATTGGATAGGAATTCTGTATGATTTTTTTTGTTTATAAATCTTATTATTTTTAGCAAAGTGGTAATGTTGTGCCCAACATTGAAGTCATCACACTGAAAGAAGCCGCCATTCCCGACTTCCAACTTCCACCAAATGTAAGTACATCTGATGCTGGCATACTAGACTTGTAAGTATTATTGTAACACATAATTTCATAAAGTTTGACGTTTAAAATAGCACTTGCACAGTTTGTGCTATCAAAATCGCTGCAGAGTTAGCTTAGTCTGACTCTATCTCACTGGCGCCGCAACCGGCACTACAGTGTGCAAGCGAGACGTAGCTAGCGACGTGAATAGCGTGGTCTTGCTCGCACACCGTAATACCGTTGTCATATCCAGTAACCGCAGCAGCGCCCATCTGTATTAACGCGGATTTTTCCGGAACGTCTTCGATTTGTCAAAATACAAACCGCTGGTCGCTAGGGACTCGTATATTATGCTGTTCTCATAGATAAAGTTTAATTATTGAAGGCAGTTGGTCAAGGTTGGTCAACCATTATCTGCCCAGGACGGCTTCGGCGAGGAGAACCCCGACCAGGCCCTGCAGCTCCTGCTCCAGGACCGCACGCTGGAGCAGATGCTGGGCGCGTCGCGCGCGCACGCGCACAGCGCGCTCGACGCCGCCGCCCCCGCCCACGCCGACCGCACCGGCCCCGGCGCCAACCACTCCAGGCGAGAGCTGGACAAGACTATGGAACGCATGTCCGACCACGAGACCACTTTATTCAGAAAATGTACGAGATTATCTCAATTACTTACCATTTAATTTCCTTTCGTTCCGATGGACGCTTCAGACCCGAACGGCGCCCTGAATACCGGCGCCGAGCCCGCCGCCGCCGACCGTAGCATCAACGAGTCTAGGGCCCGAACTGGACAAGACCATGGAGCGCATGTTCGACCATGGGACGTACGAGAGTACGTGATTATCTCAGTTACAATTTGACCCGAGAAACTACTAAAGCCTAAAATCTAGAGAAAAAGTCTAGTCGTGAGTCGCATTATTAATGTTTATAACAACACTATACAGCGGCGACGACCGGTTGCCACATTCCTATAATGTAGTATTGTATTAGTCCAGCTAAAAGACCAAAGGCCTATTGTTATTCCCCACTAAAATAGTTATTTCTATATTATTCCTCACGGGATGAAAGGGTTATTTAACTAGTCTGTTCGGTACCACCAAATTGCTACCACTGGTCACTCACAGGGTCACAGCTAAGAAAGTTTCGGTAATATAATGTTATTATGTTACGTCACTCTCTTTTTCTGTTCACAGCTACAGCGCAGGATCTATTGCCTGAGGAATTTGATAAAGGTATGCTATTCAAAGTGGAGCTAATGTACCTATACCTACTTGCGAATCAATTCCTTTACCTACACCTTACCAGTTCCCAGCACATCCTGAAATTTTATGATTTAGTGTTAGGGACAAGTTCATAAAAAATATCATTTTTTGTCGCTAACTTTGGTTAATTATTTTAAGCATAATCCAACATTTTACTTACATTTGTATTACATATTTCAACCGTTTCAATCACCTCACTTCAGTAGACACATTTGTGACTAAAATGCTTTAAATTGTTATATACCTAGAATACCTACTTAGTAGGGTATCCAAGTGTCGTAAAAAAAACTACCGGCCTTCTGCCAATTCTACGAAAATGTTGCACTAAAGTTATTTGGAAAAAGTGTACTAGGTACCTCTTGTATAATATCCCTTAATTCCATTATTTATGAAATTTTTATTTCCTTTTTTTAATGTTTCGTATCCACACAGAGATCCCAATTCCTGAAATCCCGCCTCCGGACCTGCCCGTTCCCACTGAAAAAAAGTTAGTTTCATTTGTTTTTTTTATTTAGCGAAATTAATACATGGTAGATATTGTGACTACCTACAACTACAACGAGAAGAAGCCTGCTAAAGTAGGTTGTCGCTAAGTAAGTCGCTTAAGGCTTTCGTTGGCCGACCGTACCTTAGCATAGAGTGCTCACTCCATACATTTCGTAGTCGCGGCATCTCGCGTCAAGTAGCGGTAGGTACTGATAAATCCGCTACTTGACGCTAGATGTCGACTATGAAAATAACCCGCGTTTTGGTAAGATAACTGATATGTATGGAGTAAACACTGTCAGTAGACAACTTCTTCGGTATTTTACAAAAACGAGGTCGTGGAATTTCATAGTTTTTCATCCTTTTTTTCGCTTCAGCTAGGTACCTATACACCAACATTTAGGTGGGTACTTACAGCAGTATACTTAAAGTAATTACGTATTAGGCACTACTTGTTTTTTTTTCAGGTGGAACATTTTGTTGTTGTTGTTGTTGCATTTGTATTTAATCCTGTCACATACCACTAGGTCTCCGACGCCGGAGCCGGAGCCGGCGGTGGCGCCTGCGCCGGCCGCACCGACCGCGCCGGCCGCGGAGCTCCCCGCGGCCGCGGAGCTCCCCGCGGCCGCGCAGCCCGCGCCGCAAGAGCCGGAGATCGTCACATTAGAGGTTTTTTTTTATTTTATTTCAAATCGTTTCAAATTATACATATTGTATTGTAGTGTATTGACCTGTTTCGATCCGCGACTGCGTAAGTGGATTTTTACAAAATGCTATATAAATTTCATAGTGGACTTCAATCTTTCTTCGTATCTTGTTTTAGATTTCTCCTCATTTAAATCGTTCAGCCTGTATTTAGATTTCGTTTTTAAATGTAGACGCTGGAAGAGGGCGAGCCGCATGCCAAGCGCCGCAGGAAACACAAACTGATCATAGACAAGAACCATCAGCTCTCCAAGAAGTTCCTTCGCGCGAGAATCGAGAACATTCATGTCGACTTGCGCTGTGAGGTGGGTAGTCTTCGAGCAACACCGGCTTCCGACACATCGGAAGGGAGGGGCCCAAGCGATATCTTACCGTACAAATCTTTCTGCCATTTTTCGCGGGGGGAAAGGTGCACACAGTCGCACTTACATACAAAATCCAATCTGTAATGACGACACAAATACATAGAAAATGACACACGTCAAAGACAAATCTTGCAAACCTCGATCTCTTTTTGTGTACGGACGAGTCACAAGTGTCACAACACGCACACTAACACATTTTCGGTGAAGAATTTTATTGTATTCTGAGAGATGAGAAGTCGGATTTATCGCTCGACCAATCCGCAATTTGTACTGGGCGAGCAAAATCGATAAATCCAACAATTGCATGAGACTAAAATATAATAATTGTGTTTAAATGTAATTAAACGTATGATAGGTATGTAAAAAAAATATTACATGTGAAATGTAACACCTTCCTTTTGTAAATTTGATGTCCCCGACCTCTTTTTACAATAAAAAACCGAGCAATTAGGCATTTTTTCTGCTGCTGTGTTCACTCGGTCTAGTGAAAAATCCGAGCGCAACTAGTTTTATTACCCGCGCTAGATCAGTTGATCTTGTACCTAGGCAGAGGGGAAATAGTGCGAATGCCGCATCCCTTCGGTGTTGCTCATTCATATTAATTAAATATGTAAAACAAATATAATGACAATGTTTTGTACTATATTATACGTCTCACAGCTGAACACAGAATTCATCTCATCCCATACACCTTTAAATATCTTCGCGAATGTATGCAGGTTTCCTTCATCGAAAAGCGACTGGTAAAATATCAAACGATAGTGAAATGATATTTGTTACATAAGTTCCCAGTATCGGCAGTACCGGACCCTCCATATTTAAGTTCCAAGAAACGAACCGCCGGAGTTCGAACCCGTGACCTCCGGAATAACACTCGTAATGCATACCATAAATATTATAATTTTTAACACCGATAGGTATCAATAAATAAATGTATGTACAAATCAATTAATGTCCCTAAAGGTCGCGAGCTTAAACTTTATCCGAGGAGGTGAAATTCAATGTTATTTTCAACTACTAATCGCGTCGATATGTTTAAAAGTGGACAGAAAGATCAATGTAGTGAGCGAGCGGTATCTAGCTTACAAAAAACGGTGAAACTACCCTCTTAAGTTTTCGGATGGGCCTAACTCAGATTATAGGTACTAATATTATACGCTCGCTGTTGTCACTTTCTCATTTAAGTTCCATTTTCGTGTCAACCCAGAGCTTTTCTTTGATTCCGGGCCTCCGTATACCGTCGGTCCGTATACCTACGCTTACCCCGCAGCATCGGGTAGGTCGGTCAAGTTAAATGTTGAACTACCGTATAAATTATAATAATAGACGCAGTCAACCCGTTTGAGATATTTCCCTCGGCTTTTAGGTACATTTATTGTCAATACGAGGTAAATTAGTTGACTGTATAATAGCTAACATTAACTGGGCGTATTGGGTTGTTGGGTTGGGTTAGGAGTTTTCTGAAGACATCGTGGACCTGCGCGTGCCGGCGGAGCTGCTGCTGCACCGACCCGCGCGCGCCGGCGCCCGCGTGGCGCGCGCGCTGCTGCGCCTCTTCTCCAGGAACCTGGGCCTGGCTGCTGCCGCACACAAAGACCAGAGAGAAATGGAGGTACGAGACGTTTTTTTTCAAGTTTGAATTCTAGGCTCCTAAGCGAACTTCTATTGTATTTGTTACAAATAACAAATAAAACTCGAAGCACCTACCTATCCAGCCGTAGCAGATGACGCTTGTGTAACTTTTTTTGCGTGCTTACAATATTTATTTTAGATAGGTTTTCTAACCTAATCACCATGCACAATAATATGTAAATTGTTGAGAAAATGAAGACCATGGTATAATAATATACTCCGCCTGGTACTCCATTCCCGTCTTTTCTAGGTCACCTAACTGACACGGGCCTACGTCATCATGCGACAGCGCTATATGATAATATGCGATAGCGCTATATATAGCGGCCATGTTGTTGTGACGTAGGCCCGTGTCACTCTGGGAATGGAAGACCATGTTTTATTAGACTATGATGAAGACTAAGATGCCAGTGACAGATAATTCACATTAGAATAACGAAATCAAACAAACCAAATCGTTGTCTGGAAGAGAACGATAAGACCACCTCATTGGTGGTTGAAAATACCTATTGTTTTATTTTCTGTTTCACCGACTGCGGTCGCCGGTTCTAAAGCTTTGATCTAACGTAGGTATAAAAGCTCAAGTCCATATAATGAAATTAATGAATTGCAGCTCGCTCTTGCTTCACGCGCTCGACGCGCCTCCGTCCCAGTCCTCGAGCCCATCCCCGAAGAACCACCGCAAGTGCAAGAACCGCAGGTGCAGGAGCAAGTGCTTGAACCACAAATATCGGAGCCCCAACTGCCGGTAGAGGAGCAGACCGTTCTGAACCAGTCCACTGCGGTGCCGGACCTTAGCGCTGTCGACGTGGAAAAGGACATTGCCGACTTGCCGACGCAGAAGCTGGCGGCTGCGACTCAGAAGAGGGCCTCGCGGGAGGATCTAAATACGAGTCGAGTAAGTAGTATTCGCAAGCTTTAGTTTCTACTGTTCCTGACTGTCGGTAACAGATACATTCATGTATGTGTGAGATGTTATACATTCCGTAAAATGAAACTTAATTTTACCAAACCGGGACTTTAATATCTCCGATGTTTCCAGTTCGACATTTGCTTTTTTGGTCCTGCAGAAAGGCTATTTAGATTATTCAAGTGAGTTGCGTGATTAAGTCCAATTTAGTAAATTATATAACTGTAGAACTTGTCACACTTGTTATAACAAAGAATAAGTAAAATGTTAATGTGAAGGACTCCATAACCAAATTATTGATCACTGAGACAAGGTATACCTATGTGTTTGACGCCGGCTATTCCTTCACAGACAAAAAAGTCGAAATGCGGATACACATCCTTCAAAGAGAGTCAATCTCAAAACCTTCGGGTCGAGCCAGCAATCGGTAAGCATTTATGGCTACTTTGGAATGATCAAACATACATGACTAGAATATACCTACATTAGCATTCTTCTTTCAGTTGAAAAAGAGAACATCCCGGAAAACTGGCAGACAATACCGCCACATCATGAAGAACAGCTGATCATACCAAACATAGAGATACAACGACCGTCCGATCCGGAACGAGTCCTGACTTCGCTGTTACAAGAGGCGGGTCTGGCCGACGTGCCGCAGCCCTCGCAGGAGCAGCCGCAGGAGGCGAGCAGGGCGGATGAGGAGCCGCCTCGCAAGAGCCGCCGCCGCGGCAGCGATAGCTCGGAGACCATGCTGGGCAGTCTCGACCGCACCAAGGTGTCGCTAGGCGACTCCGACCAGACTACTGACTCTAAGAGATTTATTCGGTACGTACCTAAAGCAAGGACGGCATGAAGTATTTCGTACATTTACCCGGCTGTTCCTATGCCACGCGCGCGTAATTATATTGTTGTCCCGCCCATGATGCCGGCCAATGACACTATGCGAGCGGGTCCGATAGAGATGAGAACAGGCGGGTCAATGTACAAAATTCTTCGTGCTTAGCGTCCTTACTTTATTTGTTGATCAGAACAGGTGGATGAAGTTAGCCGCGTAAACGTCTAATTATTCTAATTAAATCTGATGTAAGGGGTAACATATTCATTGTATTTTTCTATGCAGCATTGTTTAATTATTATCAACACGATAATGTTATTGGCTAACATTGTAAGAAATAAAAAAATGCTAACTTTAAAAAAAAAAAACGAAAAACGCCGGTTCCTTTCGGGTCTCGGCCACAAGAGGGCTTGATCATTTTTTCTTTATGTAATATGACATCTAGGTATTTCAGTTTATTTCACAGATTAAAATGTAGGTATACCATTTTAATGATATTCCGCAGTGATCAATGGGGCACGGAGGGCACGATGGTGAAGATTTTGAAGATGGTTAAAGCGGAGATCCAGCCTCTAAACATGAACTCGCTCATGGCACTCGGGCCTATGGTTCCAGGCTACAAGTGTATTATCGCAGCTCGATGTTTCACTTCAATACTAAGTAAGTACATTTCCATAACATACGTACACTTTATTATAAAAAAAGTATTTAGTAGTACTCGTACAATCATTCGTGCGTCTGTCTGTCCGTCTGTCACGTCCTATTTGCTCTGAAACTACTGGACCAATTAAGTTGAAATTTGGTACTGATGAATATGTAAGTCTGTGACCCAATAACGGACATGTAACGTAAATAAACATAAGGACCCCACTATTGGGGCTAAATGAAAAAAAAAAGGAAAGGTTGCAAAGTAAGCCGTGTTTTAAATCAAATGAAATAGGGCTCATTGTTAGAATTGTTGTTGTTGTAATTTTAAGATACACACTTTAGAAGTTATTCGAGAAAAAAGGCAAATAATTACATATCGGATGACAGTGGGGATACTGGGAATGTTAGTTGTACGATAGAATGCAAACATAATAAATAGCGCCATTTTACAACAGTGATGACGAGCTTATGATGCCCGCGGCAGCGGCACTGTATGATGTATATTTATTTTATTCCTTGCAAAATGTAACAAATAAAACAAACAATAGTTTTTTTTTAAGCCTGACCAGTTATGATCATTGTCAAAAGGGCGCTGTTATGCTCATTTAAATAGTGACAGGTCAGTAAAGTACCTATGAAAAACTTTGTTCTAATGAAATTCCGCAACATGGCGCGTGATCATAAGTGACACGTCACAGTGACACTGGAGGTAGACCAAGCCAAGAGGACCCAAACCAACTTAACATGACCCCAGTAAAAGTAGCACGGTTTTCGAGTTATTGCCAAATTAAGGTTTTTCATGAATTTTGACAGTTTTTAGGGTTCCGTACCCAAAGGGTAAAAACGGGACCCTATTACTAAGACTCCGCTGTCCGTCCGTCCGTCCGTCTGTCACCAGGCTGTATCTCATGAATCGTGATAGTTAGGCAGTTGAAATTTTCACAGATGATGTATTTCTGTTGCCGCTATAACAACAAATACTAAAAAGTACGGAACCCTCGGTGGGCGAGACCGACTCGCACTTGTCCGGTTTTAACATTGTTAGTGCCAGTGTGCACTCGGAAAGGTCTCGAAGTTAGTTTTTTTTATGTGTACGGCATCATGAATAGTTAATTGAGATAACAGAATAGGTATTTTATCGATAAACAATGTAAAATGAAAAAAGTACTGCTTTAATCTTGAATTAAATTCACAGCGAAATATTAATTTCGAATTTGACCACTTGTCGTGAAAAAATTTTACTAAAAAAAGTAATGAGCAAATAACGTCAAAATATTGCGCATATTATGCAGATTCAAAAATGGTATAACACATGTACCTTCCTGCAATAAAATATGAATTATTATCATCTTTCGAAAGCCTCATAAAAAATAAGTTAAAACTTGGAAATCTGCAATCCGTTGCTACTTAGTAAAAATAACGATTTATGTTAAGATATCTCATTCTGGATACAGAAATCGATAAAAATCGCCTATTCAGTATTTGGCGAATGCTTAAAAGAAAGAGATGGAAAATGGTTATGTCCCTTTTTAAGGATATCATTGAGTTGATAAAGGTTCAAAGAAAATAAAATACTGCAGGTTAAAGTTTAATCAATTTTTTAAAGTAATTTTATTTTACACTCGCTCGTTCGCTCGCTCGCACGTGCTCGAATTGTTTTACCCCGGCTCGTATGCACGCACATTATTTATGAGGTTTTCGAAAGATGATAATAATTCCTATTTTATTGCAGGAAGGTACATGTGTTATACCATATTTGAATCTGCATAACATGATCAATATTTTGACGTTATTTTCTCATTACTTTTCTAGTAATTTTCTTTCACGATAGGTGGTCAAAGTCGAAATTAATGTTTCGCTGTGAATTTAATTAAGATTAAAGGAGTACTTTTTTGCATTTTACATTGTTTATCGATAAAATACCTATTCTGTTATCTTAATTAACTATTCATGATGCCGTACACATAAAAAAAACTAACTTCGAGACCTTTCCGAGTGCACACTGGCACTAACAATGTTAAAAACGGTCAAAATTCATGAAAAACCTTAATTTGGCAATAACTCGAAAACCGTGCCACTTTTACTGGGGTCATGTTAAGTTGGTTTGGTTCCTCTTGGCCTGGTCTACCTCCAGTGTCACTGTGACGTGTCACTTATGGGACACCCTGTATATTACAATACGTCTACCATCAGTTTTAACATTGACAACGCCCACGTCTACGTAATTTACTTTCTGAACATCTCGCTTGCACTAATATGCGAGTACGAGCGAGATGCATAGAAAGTAGACGTGAGCGTATATGTCAATGTCAAAACTGATGGTAGACGTAGTCAGGCTTTACCTAACTCGACTTCAAAGTTCGATTTTGTGGAGAAATGGCCAACTGCTAATGGGACTTTATATTTGATTTTAGAACTGAAACAACACGGCTTCATAAAAGTACGTAAGGATCCGGACACTTTGGAGATACTCGACATTTTTTTGGGTCCTAAATTTAATATGTTTTAATCTGTTATGCATTCGTTCATTATATTCAGCTTGACATTAAAATATTTTGTTATTTTTATAGTCTGTTTATTAGGTTAAGACATGACACTTCATGGTATTGTTATTATTGTTGATTTATGTGTCCCTGCTTTGTTTTCTAATTAATGATAATTTATGCCAATTTTTTAACAATTTATGAAAGTTACTTATGCAGCTTGACGTTAGTTTAAGTTGACATGGATTTGTTATTGTTATGATGATCTTTATATTTAGTCTCTGTTAAGTTTATAATGTTGTTTGTCATTTCAATTGTTACATTTGTGTAGATGTGTATACTAATTGATAATTAAACTTTTTCGATTAAGACATGATTTTTATTGAAATAAAAACGACAATTGATATGAACAATTTAATTGAATAATTTGTATATAATGATATGATTTCTGTACAGCTGTACATAAGTCATCAACTAGATTCAAGTCAACTAGATAAATTTATGAGTATCTTAAATTGTAGGTAGGTAGTGGCTTAATAATTTACAAAACCTTAACATCGCCTTTGACATCTGTACAATAAAGAGTTGACTTAAATAATTATCAATAGGTAGTTTATAGGCTACATTTAATCTTATGTTACATAAAATACAGTCATAATATACTACAGAATTGGAATATTTTTTATGTCTAATTCAGTAACACTTATTCACATGTAGGCAATATTTTTACATAGAAACATAAAAGGACAGAGTAAGCATTAATAGGGCTTTATTGAAAGGAAATTCCCTAACTTGGTATACGCTATCACTATTTTTTTAATAATTTATACAAAATCAGTCTCCTACTATTTTGTTACCGAGCGCTGTCGTGTGAAACGTGTCGCACAGTACCCTATAATTGAAACTAACCTCACACTACTGCGCGACGGTAGCCGTGCTATGCGACATTAGGACGTTAACATCTGGACATAATTTTTTTTTAATAACAATAGTACATATAAATAATAAATCGATACTTACACCCAATGCTTACCGTGTGAACCATTTCCGTAACATCTATAATGCTAAGATACCTACCCCCTTACATGAAATGAAACACAACTTCAAGCACACAAATTGTTTCACAGCCTTGCTACAGTCGTTCCAAGCTCTCACTCAATTTATATTTATAGTTACAGTCTGTTCTTATAGCCTTAGGAATGACGTGACATGTAAAATAGCTACCGTTACGGCACAATCGTTTAATTATACAAGGAATTATATCTCAGAGATAAATACAAGCGCTTAATATTTGAATAAGGTATATTAATAGTCACTATGATAGCATTTTAGCAAATAATAGTTGGCAATAATAAATGTGTTTTACTTTTTTTCTCCAGGCATCCCATTACATTATGGAAAGCAAAGCGGAGACAAGGAACCATGTACAATTGCGTAGTATTATTACTTGGAGAGAACTTGTAATATCTAAGAGTTTATATTTAATTTGTTTAATTAAAAATACTTGAATCAAGTCATTGTAAAATGGGTCTCATAATTGTTAGAGGTAACAACAATAAGACTCTCACATTAGTCGAAAAGTTCATTAAAACGCCTGCAAAAACACTACAAAAGTTATCGTCGATGACGGGTTTATAAAACGTGACATATCACAGATCTCTCGAGACGTCTCTAACAGTGCCTTTTACATGGAATGATACATCTGAAAATGGAAATACACTATGGCGTTACAAATGCGAGGCGACCCCAGAGAGTCCGGAGACAGGTTTTACTAACAGAAAGACTCAAAAATTAACTAGGTAGGTACAGTACACTCAGTGTTATATTCTCAAGGTGCTAAAGAATCATTATCGCAATCGGTTTCATTCGTGTTATCATTTTCAGCGTAATTCATGCTCTCGAAATACTGCTGAGGCCTGCCGTTCCAAAGCGAATCCCCAGAACTGACGGACTTGACTGTGGTGTCGATGCGGTCTGCGGATTCGTAGAGGATGGATTTGGTGAGCTCCAGGGCCAGGTTGTGGGGCGAGTCGTAGGCCAGGCGGTAGTCGGGCAGCGCGGCCGGCTGCGGGCGCGAGCGCGGCCGCAGGCGCGAGAACAGCCGCTCGGAGCGCGCCAGGTACTCCGCCACCATGCCCACCCGAGACTCCGCCACCATGCCCACTCGAGACTCCGCCACCATGCCCACCCGAGACTCCGACACGACGAAGTTGAGCGAGTCCGGGTACAACTCCGGCTCGGATTCGCGCGACGCACGCCGAGTCTGTCAACACCCAAAACGGAGTGAATAGTCTGAGCCGACGTCGCCGGAGGAAAGCGATGGGTTTCAGTTTTGTTAAAAACATGCAAAGTCCAAAAATATTCAATTATATTCATACAATAATATTTATTCGTGTTCGTACAGTCACCTGCAATAATATGTTACTCTTCGAAGGTCGCAAAAATATCTGACACGATCATATTTGTAGAGCCATAAGAACGTGTCACATATTTTTGCGGCCTTCGAAGAGTAACATATTATTGCAGGTGACTGTACAAAAATGCTTCGCTTTCTATATGTGATTTTTGCTGTGTTAGGTACTTTAACAAATTAGCGTTTCAAACATTACTTTAATTCCCCTAAATGTGATCGGAAACATCAGTCAGTGCATTAGCCATGTGATAATTAGATCATAATTTATGTAGTGGATTGCCAATAACTGCCATTATGCCACTATGTCTAATGTAATAAAAATAAAAATAACTTAAACCAAAGAACTAAACTGACAAAAAAGTGACCAAACGTGAATCTACTAGTGTATTGTCGAAGGCCGATTTGTGATTATTATGAACTTATTTCACTTACCATTGTGCTTCATAATTATCTAATAATTATCTATAAGTACATCGGTCCAAAGGATTAATAAAATTACAAGCATTGTTTCAACAATTATAATAGATCTATACTACGAATACGTTATAATTTATAATATTTCACTTCACTTGTTTATTCGTAAAATATACAATTTGAACAAACATTAGAGCAACAAGTCGCTAATAAAATGCTAACTTCATGTTTAAAACAAAATAAATATTAACAATGAATCACAATAACTATTAAGAACTATGTGTAATGTCCGATTGAATAGAATCGGTTACAAGTACAACTGTCACAAGGGGTCTACGAAAGGTCCACTACGTGTTTCTATATAATAGCTAGGAATGGTTGGTTGATTCAGGATTTTAGCAGGTTAGCAAAAATCGCTACTCTTGATTTTACAAATGTTACATAATAAAATAGTACAGTAGAGTCCGGTTAGTACGACTTCGCATATAACAACCAACCGCTTATAGCGACGTAATTATAGGCACTTGGTTGGTTTTAGTACAAGCTACTATGAAAGTACAACCGTTTATTACGACTCCGCTTATAACGACCAACAGCTTTTAACGACGGAAATTGACACAAAATCCGTCCGTCAAGTCCGGTTACAACGACGAGCGACGTAGTTTTTACAAATAAATTGTTGGTAAGAAGCTTACTCCGTCCCGCGCACCCAACTCCCTCGCCCCTTTGCCTATACGCAGTAAGATGAAATCGTCATCTGACTTTACGTAATCTTGCAAACTAAATAAAACCCAATTCCCAATATTCAATTGAGCTTAAACCTCACGTACATAATTATGTATGTAAGTTGGATGACAATGCAGTATTTTGGTAACTTCGAGCTGATCTGATGCTGGACACAGGAGGTGGCCATAAGAACTGTGTCTTAAACAGACATCGTACATTTTCCAGCATTTTTGGTGCAGCAGAGTGGTGTTAACGGAATTAGTATAGATCTGAAATGGTAAATTAAGGTTAATATTAACGTAATTAACGCTAATTAATCATTAGGGTTGAAATTATTTATACCAATTCCGTTAACACCACTCCGCTGCACCAAAAATGCTGGAAAATGTACGATCACTGGTCATAAAACAACGCATCCTAATTGAGTTTGGGTTGAAATGTTTGACAAAAAAACTTATTTAATATTTGATTGTCGATGTACGATTGTCATCTTGATTAGATTCCTTTTTATTTTACGGGATTCGAGTAATTTGCGGATGATTGAGTGAGTACGCGTGTGTGTGGCTTCTTCTAAGTCTAACTAAACACACAATTCTATGCATTTAAGACAAAGTGTTGAAATATAAAAGTGTTGTAAATAAATATTTTAATGGAAATGTTTTTTTTTCTTTGATTGTTGCATAAGTATTAATAAATACAAAATTATGTAATTATTTTGATTAAAAAAATATTAATATTGGCAGTTCGTTTAGTACGACGTCCGGTTAGTACGACCTAATATCACCGGTCCCTTGGGCGTCGTTATAACCGGACTCTACTGTAATTACTTCTGTATGGCAACATTAACAATATTAAAAAAATGTATATAAAGTTATATAACACATTAACTCATTAATATTCAGTGACATAAAAATCAATATCATGCATTGTAGAATTAGCGCCACCTACCTATAGGTGCTCGTGCATCAGAACGTTATTGTTACACGTGATTAATATTACATTTAATGCAACATGCTGGGGGTTATCACTTATCAAACCATAACCAATTTCGTTAAAGCATTTAGATATCAAAACCCTGACTCGATTTTAAGCCATCACTTTTACAGAATACGATATCGTTAGTAGCATGCTACTCAGTCTACTCGGGACCGTCACAACTACAACAAAACTAAAATAATAAAACTACAACTTAAAATTTAATGTTAAACCAGGGTCAAACGGAACCGAAGCTAAAGGAAAGAAATGAAAAACAAAAACTTACGATCGACATAATGGCATGTGAGCTACGAAGGGCGAAGCTGCGCCCGCGTCGCCCGGCTCGCCCGCGGCTTGAGAACCAAAACCGAAACATGAGAACGGTCAGGACGCGATATTAGTGAGTCACTGGGTGCACTGTCACACGGTGGGTTTAACACGACACGGTTAGTTTGGGATCGGTAACTTTCGGCCGGAATCTTTGGAATTGGAACATGTATTCCAGGAGGGCGCGCACCTTGTTCTCGCTCGGCGGCTGCGGGCGGCGCTGGGGCGGCGCCGGCTGGGGCGGCAGCGACGGCCGGCCGCGCGAGCCGCCCGAGCGGGCCGACGCGGCCGACGGCGGCCGCGGAGCCGTCCCCTTGTGCGCCGTGTGCAGCGGGATGCGCGACGGCCGCCGCCGCGGCGTGTCCGGCGTGGAGCGCGGCTCCTGCTCCGGCATGGGCAGCGGCTGCATGTCGCGCATGCTGCTGTGCGAGCGCCGCTCCGGGCTGGCGCGCGCGCGGGAGGCGCGGCCGAGGCGGCTGACGGGCGTGGTGGGCGTGGCGGGAGGAGCGGGAGCGGGCGACGGCGGCGTTCTAGAGACCTCCCTCTCCCCCTCTAACTGCCGCACGCGACTTTTTGCACTGTCTAATTCGACGCTCTTTTCTTCTAACTGCAATACAAAAAAACATAAGTAAAATCAATATGTGGCTCATCATTTGATAGGTCTTTAAAAGTAATATTAAGGTTGCTACAAACGTTTTTTGATTAAGTGATATTTTTTGGAAATAATCGCTACGACAGTCAAAAATATCGTGTCCCCTTCTAACTTTTGAACCGTACGTGCAAAAAAATACTGAAAATAATTTTAGAAACTAAAAAAATTAAGCCATTAAAAAGTTTTAACAAAAAAAGATCTTATTGAACTACATAAGTACCGCGAAGATACGTTCTTTTGCTTGTATGTCTTTTTCTTTTGTATGAAGGTACGGAACCCTCCATAATGTACGGCCCGGCACGCACTTGGCTGATTTTTTACACTTAATTTTATGATGAATTACACTTAATTCATCACGCACTTGAAACAAGATGTACACTAACTACTGTCATACTTAGACATCATAAATAATCAATAACGTCTGCAAGTACCTACTCTAATTTAAATAAAAAGCGCTCTTATTTAAGTTTTATCGGGTAGGTGTTTTTACATAGGTTTCAAGGACTTTGTCTATTCAAGCGCATGAATAGAGACGGCAAGGTGAACCTTTGTACGTACTATACCTAAATACTACGAGGCGAGGAGACCTTGAACATATTATACAATCTGAGATTAATCAATTAACTCGCTACAATAATGGAAAAGTAAACAATTACAGTAATATTCAATCCTTATTAATTTTGTTAATTTTAAATGGGCTTCATCTTATTACCTATCTAAACTATCTAAAGTAACTAAACCACATGGAAACTTAAAAAGTTCTAGCAACTCATTAAATATTAACCATCGTTATTGGTCACAATACGTCAGAATCCGAGGCACCCATAACCTAAGTCCGTCTATAACCAGCGCACATCTTTTATTCTGAGCTTGAGGAGGGCAAGCGGAAACAGGGCGGTCAATTCCTCAGGTACACAGATATGCTTAAGCGTCACATAAAAAAATGTGGTGTAGAGCCCTCGCGATGGGAGCAGCAGGCAGCTGTGCGTACGGAATGGCGGGATGCAATAAATACCAAGATATTAAGCGATTTTGAATCTCGGCGGCGCTTAGAGCTTGATGCCAAGCGTGATAGAATAAAAGCCAGATCACCTGCGGCAATACCTTATAACTATGTTAATGGTGTGCTCACATGCCCGCAATGTTCGCGAACTTTTACTAACAAGATCGGCTACATCAGCCACTTGTAGAGAAAGGCCTCAATATTGCAACTCATATTTTTTGGTAACTGTATTATAATCTAAAAAACTGCTGGCTGAACGATTTGCACCATAAGTGAACAAAGATATAAGCTATCTTACCCGAAATTTGAGGTCTTCGTTTAAATCGTGCGCCTGCTCCAGCCGCTCGAGTAATGTCGCGCGCTGCTTCACAGCGCGGCTCATCCATTCACGTAACACCTGGAACATTCATTACAAAATATTTCAAGGGACGTAACATTTTTAATTTATAAATCAATAAATAGCCTGAAGGTTATTGTGAAAAAATTTCGAAGCGCGCGGCATTATAGCCTACAGGCCACACCCGGTATATACCAACCCAGAACCTCACTCAACTCTTTTTAAGACTCAGACTAAACACTAAACAGAGGGCTCATAGTCAACATATGAAAGAGTAGGTAATAGAGGCAGATAACGAAATCTCCATGTTCGCGGTAGGCCCTCTGACGTCGCAATAAGAAGCATTTACGTAGATCTCGGATCTCGAGCTCACCCCACGTAGACGCAATTTTAGCTAAATATTAAGTTCTACAAGTATCCTACACTACTTTGCCTATGATCAACCTTCAGCCTTGTATTATCAATAAGTAACCAAGGAAAGTACATGAATATGGAAAAAACATGCTAGAGGTCAGGCGTGGATAAAATCCCAGCATTTCATTTTAAGATCGTAATATATAAAGTTTACATAAAGATTATTTATTATCTTAGGATAAACGGGGCTTTAAATAGTTTTGTGTAGGTATACTATGGCATTAATGAAATTTAATGCTATATAACGAGGCTATATAGACGAATATTTAAAAAATCAATGAAAGTGTTACGTTAAGTCCGCTAAGAAGAAGCGACTTATTTTATTATTCACCTCAAGGACGAATACGTATAGGTATTGCAAAAAGCCATTACGGTCAACAAAGAGACTAGTTAAATACGAAATTCTTATTCTCTTTTTTCTATACGGTTGGCCTGCCGCCACACTCCATTAGTTCGTTTTTTATTCTTCCGTGTAATTTGCCGAAATCTAATTCTTACGTCATTTGACGGGCCCTCGTTAGCGGCATGACACAAATGCCACAAATTTATGTTGTCCCCACCGCAGCGTTGTCGGTTTACGACTATTTCATCAAGAGTCTATACAAAAATTAGGTGTCCAAAGATCCGTCGCAGTGCGGAAGCTGTGAAATCAGTCAGTACCCTTGACTTCTGTTTCCTGTTCGTGACAGAAGTGCTTAGTCAATGGTAAATTGGCTGGTGTTGGTGCTAGCTACAAACTCATCATAATTCTTTATATTTAGCGTATTTCCGTTTGGGTGCCACAAAAAGAATATTCAAAGATTTTCCGGCTTGGCCTATTACTACAGACATTTAAGTCCTTAAATGGCAATGTTCATATTTTTTGTAAGTAGGGTTTTGAGTTGTTTTGTTTGAAATTGTTTCTTATATTTATTTTTATTTGATTCAAATGTATAGATCATCAAAATATATGAGAATGTATAATCAGCAATAAAAGCGTGTAAAAAATCTGCAACTAGTTAATTTTTCTAACCATTCAACAAACAACTTGAACTGGAAAGGCGATGGTCGCTCAGACGTTCAATCCACAGAGGTGCGGTTTCCAACCCTAGCTCGTACCTACCAGTTAGTACTTATGGGGAACTTATGTACTAATATCATTTTATGACATTTACCACAAGCTTTTCGGTGAAACAACGACCGGTAATGTGCCAGTGGGGTGACACAGAACCTTTCGGGTGCTCTCGGCTCCTTTCGACTGAGCGTTGCAACGACCAATTATTACTTTATTAGGTATGTAATTGTATTACAGTACTAAAGCCACTAAAGGGATAGTGTCTTACCTACATTAGATAGGGACAACATGATTCGTCCCTGAATCGCTGTCAAACTTCGGTTTTGTAGAAATAGGAAGTGTACGCCTACGGTTATTTATTCTGTGCAAGTGGCGCGGAGCAGCGCGACAAACAACACAGTTCGCACGTACTCTGTTACCTCACTACCTAAGTAGTTCTGCAATTAACGAGGTTGGCCGACTTACCGACGAAACCGCCGCTAAATTGACGTTTTTTAACAAAATTACCTATTATGCAAACGCTGAACGTGAAACCTAGAAGCTTGGAGACATTCAGATTTTAGACAGTAAAAAAGATGCCATCATGTGAAACAAGTTACTGTATTTTTGAATGCTTTTATTCTTTTATTGCTGACTGATCATCGAATCCTAAATAAGGTTTTTTACGAAAAAAAAAGACAGGTCAATGTCTATTTTTATACCAAGCGTGTCGTCGTTTTCGAGCTTCTGTTTGGATATTTTATTGAAATTACAGAATACACAATTGCTCTGCATACAGAATTCTCACTCTCATCTACAAAACCGATGTTTCACATCGGAAAGTTACGTATCACGTTGTCCCTCCTAATTAACGCATCTTGTTTCCACGCTCGCAAATCTGCCGTTATTCAATTTATATAGTAGTTTAGGAACATTTTGCGTGTTGCGCGAATACATACTTAATTATGGAGAAGTGAGACTGCGGAAGGAAAATTGAGTTTTCACCAAACGTAAAAGTTATAATATAATACCTACTCATAATCATAAAGCTAAATGCCAAACTACGTAAGAAAGCAGACCTTATTACCTGATTCTGTACAGTGGAGCTAAGGAGTTGTCTTTGAAGTTCCACGGGATTGCTCTCTTGGAGAATCGCCGCGAACTTCTTGGAATCCGGCGTGGGCACACGCGGGGGCCGCGGCGGCGTGTCCAGCGCGCGGTCCAGGCGGCCCAGCGGCGACGAGGCCGCGCGCGGCGGCGTGGCGGCCGCCTCGGCCTCGAGCTGGGCCGCTCTGGAGAGCAACGCATCTCTTTCGCTGCGCAGTCGTCTCACGTCCGAACACTCTCCGCAGCCCGACAGCGCCCTCGCGAACGATTCCTCTGCCGTATCGCCCGAGGGTCTTTCGTCGAGCTCGCCTCGTAGCAACTCCGCTTCGTCCCGTAATCTGACGCCTTTCCTTTGTATGACGTCCAGGAGTGCCCACAGCTCGTCTTCGAGCGGGCGGGATCGGGAGGCGGATGATGATTGAGCGTCTTTCCCGCAGGAGGTCTCGGTGCTGAAGCCGGAATCTTGGACGGAGGGCTGCGGCTTGGTGCGGGTAGCGTCGCCGCCGCCGCCGGCCAGCTTGCGTCGCACGCGCACGCCGGGCTCCCAGTCGCGACGGGTCCCACTGGCGGGAGTCGACGGCGCCATCTTCGACCGAAGATTCGGGAATGTCTCGATGACGAGATCGCGGAACTCGAGCAAAGCTCCGACCTCATTCTGGAGTTCCTGTAACACGAATATTTATTGTACATACACAAATAACTAAATTATCAAAAAATTGCTTCCACTAATTGTTCGAAGTAAGTAAGTAACACTTTATTGTATGGAAGAGAGGAATACAGGTACATCAGATAGAACATAAATATAGTACAAGGGCGAAATTATCCGAAACTCTTCCAGTTAACCTATAGGTTTCATTCATGTTATTAAGTAAATATGAAAGTCCATCCTTCAACATTTGTTTTGGAATTGAGTACAGAGGGAGGGTATGTGATTATATTAAGTAAGTATACTACTCGTATTAGTAGTTGGGATAAGGTTTTTCGAAATTGGTAACATACATTATACCCATTTTTTTTATAAAAAACAACTTTCTCGCCCATACATACGTAGTTTACGAATCCATCATTTCGACGTGTTTAAACAAAAGAAACAATAGCCCTCAATCAGTCTCACGGTCCAAAAATTCTTAGCTATTTAATTTGGATAGCCCTAACGAACAAGAAAGATAAATCATCCGATAATACATCGTCGAATTGTACTTCAAGTGAATAATCATGGGCCATTATATTGTCTATGACCTACTAATTTCCAATATATCTAAATCTCAAACGGAATTTTAGGGCATTTTGAATTTTCCAGGGGGTTCTTGCATATTTAATGCAATCAATTCTAAGTCAAAATTCAAGACGAGCTTAAGGCCAGCGCACACCGGATGCGTGTGCATGGACGTGCACGTCACACAGGCGGTGTGCCGTCTCTCATAAGGATCTGTATATTATAACACATACGTCTACGCACACGCACCCGGTGTGAACCGGCCTTTATATAAATAAAATATAGCTTCCTCGTAAAACGGATTCATAATTTTAATCGTTAATCACTGACTGTGTGCACTGTTGCCAGTGTATTTTTCCTTAGAGAGCTTAAACTACATAATTTCATTTTTGGAACTTCTCACCTCTGCGTGTAGTGAAACCTTTTTCTCATAGCATCTTAATATTCCATATTATAAGTACAAAATGCATCAAATTAATGTGAGTCGTACAAGAGAGTCCATCGAATTCATCGTGAATCAATTGGACTAGGCAGGTGGTCCAAATCGTGCGTCAATTGATAGTTACATTTCAAACGATTCTAGTTTGATTTGCACGAACTGAACTATTGAAATAATCAATTGATAGTGATTGGTCATGGAAATGATCCATAAATACCGCCTTGCAGATGATTATCCCAGGTTCTAATAATGAGACTAACAGCAACGTTGTAGCATTACGTATGTAGGTACCTGATCTTGATTTAACCGAGAGTTTATCCTCTTTCAATGTCCATTGTAAAGCCAAATGTACTCGTATATAATGTATGTATACTATATTAAGTATTGTATGTAAGTATACACTGGGATGACATCAAAAAACGGCTAAGATTTTTGATTGGTAGGCAACTTTGTCAGTAAAAAAGGGCGCAAGATTTTATATGGGAGATCTCTTCGCGTCTATAAATTTTTCAAATTAGGTGCCTTTTTCTACTGACAAAGCTTGCTTGCCCGAGTACAGGAAGGTATCAGTACTAGAGGTAGTAGAGCTTGAATATTATAGAATTTATAGACCCATTTAACATTATATCGCGACCGTAGCGCAAGTGATTGTATAAAATCATGGTAAGAGTACTGTTTAGGTTTCATTTTCGATTCTTCAATTCATCCTACATATACCTATCGGTTCAGTACAAAACTACATAAGAAGCAGATTGTAAACGTGTTATACACCTGAATATAAATTACCTGTAGGGCAACGAGAGACTTAGCCTGCTCCGAGATGAGGTAGTGGAAGGGTTCCGGCTGGGAGCGCAGCTGCATGCACTCCATGCCCGACCCGCCCGAGCCGCCGCTGGCGCTGTCTCCACCGCCCGTCTGGAAACCAAGGAATAATAGTTGAAACAAGTTATCTCAAAACTACGAACCAGGAGCGTTGTATAGATAATTACCAGACTTTAAATAGAATAATAATAAACAAATCGAAAATAGCAGCAGTCTCTCTGGGGGGAATCCCTGTGTTGCTTACCTAATCGTAGAAAACTTAGATTACTACACACACATACGATTGAATGCAAGTTATGCAGGTAGTAGCCATGGAATAATAGTATACTATACTAAATAGTATACTAATATGTATATATACCTAATGCTGAAGAAAGATTATCATGCCGACACCTATATCTCTTCATAGCGTAAACTCGTAAAGCAATCGGTTACAATACGGAAATTGATAATTTCCAAGTAATCAGTCCCCGCTGGTGGTACATGGAGGAAACTCAGCAATGTCGCAGTGTTCCATCCACCATGAAATTGCGTCAAGCCTGAGTGCGCGTGCCCGGACAACCCGCGTTATGTTTTCCTTTACGTTTACGACTATTGTGCTTGTTGTGATTCGATGGTGCAAGCATTGCAAAATCGTAGACGAAACGATATTTGTGTAAAACGTAGATCAGGGTTTTATCATACGTTTACCACGCACGAAGGACGAAGGCTCTTAAAAAGGTCTACATTACATTACATTATTTAATGCGTATGCTTACTAAAACTGGGATAAACAAAGATTATACTTTGATGAAACAGTTTCAAGTGAAATATGACAAGATAAGACTGATAGAGAATCCTCGAAAATATAAATAAGTGGAATAATCCAAAGATAACAATTGTTGTCCGTCTCGAAACATCTTGTTGACATTGTTCAGAAATGTCGAAACGTATTGCAGAAACTATTGTGTTGCGAGTCAATTCTGAAACGCGTAATTCGCTATCTGCGCAAAGAAAAGAACAATACCTTGTTTATATCCCGGGTACACATTTGACACATCACGTTTTTAACTACGCCTTGCAACTTTATTTTATTACACGAAAGTTAACATTTGTGTGATTTGTGAGAGGATGTTATCGAATCGGTCGGCGGCTCATAAATCAGGCACGATTGAGCCATAAAGAGAGACCGGCAATCACCAGCAGTTTCACTTGCAATTTACTAAGTAAATACAGGAGATTAGCGATGTCAATCAAATGCACTTCAAAGATAATAATAACCAGATAAACCTTCGAACACGACTGAAACAACTAAGTTTTCCACAGTGGACTACGTACTTGAATAGAAATTTGCTGTGTATCACTCTTTATCATTATCGATAAAATAATCTTGACGTGACGGAGAAGGTTTAGTTATCAATGAGTTTGATGTCAGGTACAGTCATTGTTCAAATATGTGTCTGCTTTTATCCAGCAGGAGGTAGTTACTAATTAAGACTTCAAAGTACAGTTTGTGTATCAGTACTAACAAAACTATCGGTACTTAAATAATTTTCATTTGCTTGCTACTGCACTGTTTGTTCGGTTATGTGTACTATCACTATACTAACTAACGTATGACGGCGAAAGTTCGTGGAACAAACCGGATGGGCGTGCTTCCTGCATACCAACCATTTGAATTTTCCACAATTGTAATAGAAAATTATAGTTGTCGATAATAGACGGATAATTAGTCAAAAAGTGGTTTGTGCAGCGTGAAAGCAGGTTTCGGTGATTACCGGGTGTTGACAAACTGCGGAACAATCGGATATTTTGTTGTGACGTTTTGGAGGCGATTTCATGGTTTCACTTTCTTCGTTGCGTCAGCAAGGCCGTTGCTAATTGTCGCCGAGCACTAAGTGGTATAAGATCTGCTAATGTAAAGTCACATTAGCTCTCGCGCTATTTCGTCGTAGGCAGGTATTGTTTGTTTTCAAACACGTAACAAAAATATAGGTACCTTTCTTTGTGTACGTGTGGAGTGTGGATGTTACAAAAATGTGCTCGGGGAAACTTAATGATACTTTAATGATTTGTGAGAGCAGTGAGTGACTGTCAAACCCTATGATTTACAAGGAGGGTTATAATAACACAGCTTTAATAATAAAAACAGCTAAGTGCGAGTCCGACTCGCGCACGGAGGGTTCCGTACTGCTAGCATATACCGGGAATTACAGAATCACAAACTGATTATATTCGTATTTTGATATTAACTGTAACTAACTATTTGTATATAGATAATGTAGATATAGCTGAAACATATTCAATGCAAAATAATACGAATAACAATATTTGATAGATGGCCTAGTTGCTCTGTGTTCTGCGCCGGCGCATAAATGACCACCTAACTCCGACATCAAGTTACTCGTACAAGCGTGTACCTACAGTTAGGCACGGAAATAAATCTGTTGTCTGCTGCGCTTAGTTTTGATTCATAATTGTAAAAATATTTGTATAAGTATAAATCCAAATTTTAGCTGAATGCAAAAAAATCGCCGAATCTGGCCGAGGACCGCGAAAACTGCCGCTTACTCCACCGACAAGAGCCATGCTCTAAATATTACCTCAGCATTAATTAAGCATAATAGGCCTGATGACAAATTTTGAAAACCCTTTTAATATCGTCGGTACACTTGTATTAGTTCCGAAAAACACTATATTTCAGTTATAAGATTTAACATAGATAATTGCATTTTATTATAGCTAGTTTAAACTTCGCGCGAAAACGCCTCGCATGCCATTTGTGACGTCATCATTTAGTTGGTGGTAGGGTGGTAGATATTGTTTACATACTTACAGTTACGAATTTCCCTTGAATCCGAATGATATTGTTAATTCAGCACCATATATTACGATTAGGGATAATAAATACATTACAAAAATTTATCACAATAACTCATTTTACACAAAAACTCTCACACGGTTGCAGTTTAAGATGAATTATTTAGATACATGTAAATTTTGAGTGAAAATCACCGAACGCCGGTTTTACTTTTTAATTTTTAATTTTTTTCTAGTTACGACAGCCAACATGGCAATGATAGTTCCATTCAGCCAAATAATTAAAAAAGTTTGTTGTTGAAATATCGTATTATTTAGCATTTTATTTAAATAATAACGAATAGATATCTACTTTATATCGTGTAATAATATTTTTTGGACGTAATAAATGTTTAGTGGCGAAATAACCTTTTTTTTGCACCTTTCGAACTCTTTGGTGCCCACGTATAGATTTCGGTCAATGAGGTTGTCTATGTTGCTCTAAGAAATATGTTATGGATTGATGACGTCACTGTTTGGAACGTTTCTGATTGGCGTTTCAGTAAAAATGGCCGATTGGAGAATTATGCACTTTTATTTTATTGAATATATTAATAATCCTTCAGTTTATACTGATATTGGGCCATTTTTTAGAATCGTATTAACATATATGTTTCGTTGAAACCATTATTTCCATGATTCTTTGTTACTTGCAACAGGCCTATTGTTTTACACGGCGGATAGTGATAATGATAACCTTTAAAAAGGGCATATTAGTCTGTTCGAGAACCTGACAACGGTGAAAAATAGAGATAATACTCCTAAAAATACGTGTGATACCTCATTCGATTCGTCATGATGCCTATAAAAATGTATTCGAAGCGTGTATAATAGCACACAAAATATATCAAAAGTTATAAAAGTTCACGTTGCAAAAGTTAAAACTTTTATAACATGATCTTATTATTCATGTATATGAGAAGGACTCTTAAGAGCGACATAATTTTACGATAGTTATTTATAATTTTTTTTTCGTTATCAATAAAGAAGGAGGTTCGAGAAAATTTTGGTAATTAATAATTGCCTAACTTGTTGAAAAAAATACTTTAAGATAAATTTCTACAAGTAGTACATTTGTTGACATGTTTTAAATACACCATAATTAAAAAAAAATCAATGAATATGTAACACCTTTAAAATTATATTTAATGTTACGTAATCGCTTTTTCAAGCCACACGCGTTTCCCGAAAATGAGGCGCAGAGGGCTGAGCGTCACAGAATAAATAATAGTACTAGGTACAGAAGACTCACTCTCTAACAAAACGCGTCTGTTACGATCAGCACAGATATGGCCGCTAGGTGGCGACAGCGCCACGCGCGGCTTATGGCAAACCCCAAAATTGGGGCCGAACGGATGTACTTTTAGCTACCTGTAGCAAAGTGACGAAATCGCGGAGTGAGCCACGCCTGTCAGCGTTGAATAAAAAGTATAAATAATGGAGATACAGTTCTGCAAGTACCTATGGAATGTTTTATTGGAAATATCCTCCTCTTTTATAATATTAATTTTAGTTTCTTAAATATTAATACTTTTTGAGATATCGGGGAAATAAAAAATAGCTACTTTTCCCCCTTTTTTGTTTATAACTTTTGATATTTTTTGTGTGCTAATACACGCTTCGAATACATTTTTCTAGGCATCATGACGAATCGAATGAGGTATCACACGTATTTTTAGGAGTATTATTATCTCTATTTTTCACCGTTTTCAGGATCTCGAACAGACTATATAAGACATTACAGTCGAAATTCTGACTAATAGTAGGTATACCAACATATCGATATTTACCAGACTTGAAATGTTGATGATACCCACCTACCTATGAAAACACATGATAGAATTAATTAAAAATAGAACTTTAATGACTGCTATATTTTATTGATCTCGCGAGTCTTGATCATTAGTTAAGCGCTGAATGCTAAACTGAAACTTTCTATTTAAATTCAATATTGATTTAAAATAGTTTTACCTTAGTGAATAGCCGCTCTACTGTCTTCAAATAACACTAGATATGCGTCATAACAGTTCTTTAAGCTGCGTGTTAATAAATCGGATGTGTCGGCAACGTGTTCTCCTTTGGTCGTGTAAAAACGTACATACACGCATTATTAAGTAATTACACGGTGTACTTTAGTCCCAATTAGCGTGTGGTACGCAAAGCCACACACGGAGCCGCGTACCTACAGGTATTTATTTTAGTTAAGTGGGATACTAGAAGTCATTGAGTCTGATGAAAATAAGGCTGTTCACACATACGTACTATGACGTGTTTACTTGATATATATACCTACTACACTACAATTAGGTAATGATCCAATTTGTGATTACCAATTTTTTACAACCATTAAGAACTAATTTTAAATGTTGAGCAACCCCAAAAAGACGAATGCACGGACTATAGGACGTATGTGTTTTGAAATAGGCAGGAATTGTACATAATCAACAGCACATTTCACTTGTAGTTTCAATGTCGGGTTTCATTTATGGTAACACCGCAGCTGCACTACTGGTACTGAACGTGTCGGTGTTATTGTCAATTTCCATAGTAAAATGAACGGTAGTGCAGCTGTGGTTGGAAATGGACCTTTAGTTTCTAGCGGCGAGAGAGTCGCACAGCCTTGTATGGGTAAATCTTTCTAATTAGCAGCTTCCACTTGCCATGAATAGCAGTACAAATTGATCGTGTGATGATGGCTTACAATGTCAATATCATTAGTGATTTCGGATTTCACTCACTTATTCTTTGTATAGGAATTATAATGTAAGGTATTGACAGACCACAAAACTGCACCGCATGGAATAATGATTAAGATTACTTAAGAAATGCGTATCAATACGTCTTGGCAGTTATTCGAATCAATTATTTAATTAATAAACAATGATTGAATCACACAGAAAGTTCTTGCTCAGTATATGCTTGGTTTAATTCTGTGGATAGTGCATTTCGCAAGCATTCGCTGTACCTATGTCAAGTTATCATTGCGAAATCGCCCAGACAAATATTACACTTGCGAATTTGATAGTCAGTCTAAACAAACTCTGCACCGACTTTGACAGAACAAACTGTGGAAGTGCATATAAACGTCATTTTTTCATAGAAATTTAACATTTATGATGATGATATTTGCGCACTCTGTCATTCTTGGTCCGACTCTAGTTCGCTGAATCCGACCCATGATTTTAAAGTAATTTATAATGATAATGGTTCAGTTGATCAATCTAGACAATTTTGTGGCTAGGTAAAGTTTGCCTTGCCTTTTAGGCTAGTCTTAATTCTCAATCAATCAATAACAGAATCTAATAGCTTCATTTACAAAAGAGTTCAAACGTTTACAGAACTCGTATGTGTTAACAAAGAGCTCGAGGTTACTAACAACAAACATATGTACAAGACGGTACGTGAGCGTGACGGCTCCAACAACACAGTCTATAAATTGCCGCACAAAAAAAATAGGAAACGTATTATATTCGACCATGCCAATGCAAAAAATCGTGTAATGAAACTTCGAGATTGGGACAAAAAGTGAACTAGTGGAATTACTATACAATTTGAGATATTAACCGGGCGTGGCCGTGGAAAAATCACTTATGATTAGGGGTTAGAGATAAAACTACCCAATCGTTAAAGTGGTTGGCATTTCAAACTTTGGTGTCATAATTTTTCAGATACGATCATGACATGATCAGTCATTATTCCGTCACAGAATGACATCACATAATATATTAAGAAAACAAACGACCGGGCTAAGCATTGAGAAAATAGCAATAGTAAGCAAACCTGATTTGTACGAGCCGACCCTTGTACCAAAGTGAAATTGCAATAAACTTAACCAGGATCCACATAATGGATCCACTCGATGACCTCGCTCTCCCGTTCAATTAAACAAAATAGTATGCTTGACTTCGACTAGGCAAGGTTTAATAATAGTAGATCTACGAGTTTGGAGCTGTAAGGCTGTAATTAAGAAATTTATTCTTCATTCAGTTTCAGGTTTTGTATAAGTATCTGTATAATAATTACCGACGCTGTTCATAAAATTTCAGAATCGGTTGAAAATTGCAACCTGTACCTAGAGTCCTAGAGGAGAACAGCCGGACATAGTTATAAGAGCTTTACTGACTAAGCAAAGACTGAGACGGTTCGAACTCGCTCTGTCAATTACATGTTTTATAAAGAAATCAATGTGTTATGTAAAAACACAAAAAAATACGAGGAACTTGTGTATCGCTGGGAAATCGTTCTATCTCTTTATTCTTAGTACTATGGAATTGTTCGGTCATCTTTTCTTTAGTGAGGTTAGGAGTCTGGATTACTAATTAAAACTAATGAAAATGAAATAATACATACAATGTTTATTTTTGTGAGGGATTAATAATTTTGCAATGTCGTTTGTCTTCATACATTAAAAGTGTCGTCTAATAGTCGATCTGAATGTATAATTTGTTAGTTATTGATAGATATCGGTAATAGTTAACCGAGAAGAAATAAGTAGCGAAACTGTGGTGAAATTGGCGATAATTTGTTGGCAAACAGTTGACACTTGCAAGGCAAAATAAAAGAAGGAGCACCGTGATCCAATCGAGCGTTACGAGCTTTCACTCTCCGTCTTGTCCGCTCGGACAAGGTTCATTTTCAAAACGGATAAAAACAGCAAATAACTAAGTAAGCAGAATATACAGTAATAAGGGAAAGCTTAGATTACAGTTTCGACAAGGCAATGTTGGTATGTCGATCACCAACGACAACCCAATCTACTATGACGACATTAGGTGAACCAATATGTACTTAATACATACATATTACAGTTATTACATATTTCTAAACAGAAATACGAGTAAATAGCTCCCGAGAGTCTTGTGACTACATCTGTTACGCTACCCATAAAAAACAATTTCTTTTTCTACACACGCTCAAGAGCTTTTAAATCGGGCACTTTTTGTATTAAAACTATAATATGGAGGAGTTGGTAAACAACAGCTAACATATAAATAGTTTTATAGACAATAGAAAAGCACGCATTAATCATGCGATGTGTGATAATGAAATATGGATACCGAATACCGTTTGTATACTTCGTTGCAAGTAGCTCACGCATACGGAACAGCGCATACCTGTGAACAGCGGAGCGTGCGCACGCGCTCCACCCAAATAACTATGCATGAAACTAAACCGTATCACAGTACAAATTACACACAGCTGCAAAAGTACATACCCACCTTATGAATGTAATTCATTAATATAGTGGGTATGCACTTTTGCAGCCCGCTGTACATTCAATATAATCTCAACGGTTTGTCGAATATACAATCTTTTCTTATTCTGAATGGTGATTGACTGAGGACTGGCCAAGCAATGTCAATCTAATGTCATTGTTATAACAGAGATGAATTGGTGTCGCAAGTCCATCAGCCATCACCCAATTGTGACTAATCCATGTTATTACAGCCGGTATTCAATTGTCTCAACTTTTCAATGTCGGTTGAGTGCAATGTTTCGACAATCTCTACAACAGCTAGACGTCTAGAATTTCTGAAACGGGCAGAAAGCATTACGAAACTGTATGACAGTATTATAAAGAGGTGTACAAAGTGTAAGTAGGTATTTAAGCAGGTATACTGCGCTTTATTTAGTGCCATAACACTAACCAGCTCCAGCTCAGCGAGCGAGCGAGCTGGAGCGAGGCCAGAAGGGTCGCTGAAGATAGGAAGGAGTGGCGCGAGCTTGTGAAGGCCCTTTGCACCTCTGGGGTGCCATAGGACAAAAACAACAACATAACACTAACAGTTTACGATAAAAGAAAATAATATAGGAATATAAATATTCCTTTACATAAATTATACTCATAAGAAAAAAATGTTACTTTATTATTTAAATCTGTGCAAATCTTTTAAATCGCAATGATGCGCCAACAGACACGTGAAGACTCGTAGTCCATCTTGAACTTCACTTTCCTACTATGTATGTGATATATTACTTTGCAACTTCACATAAATGTATATTACTTTATAGCATAATATACTTTCTTCGGATCAAGTTAGACTATCCATCAACAGTTCCGTTTTAACCCTTTCTGGTGCTTAGCTGAAAGTCACTAGTAACTACTCAGCAGTAACTAGATATAAGATAAGCGGATTGACTCGTAGTCCGTCTCCTAATAAGGCAAGCATTTAGAGGTTCATTGTTTCAACTAAGTGCGTGGGCGACCGATTGTTGCACCCACCATCTGTTCTGTTGATGAATTGCAGCGTGCGAAACGAATTAATCACAATTCTACATGCTTGCTAGCACTATAAACAACAATGGACTAGGATTTGATAATGTGATTAATGTTATGTGTGAGAGATTTTTTTGTTGGGTATTAAATGGCGTTCCGTACCTATCCGTGAAAAAGGATATCTTACACTTTCTCACCAAAATATTCTTCTATCCAATATGCATTAAAGTGGCTAAATATTTCGGAACACATTCTTATTTATATGGTAACCAAGGTGTCGTGTTAGTTACGATACATTTCGCTACTTTGGTCGTCACTATCTGTTTCATGCTGATTGTACAGCTAATTTGTCGTCATCGTGTCATTACAAGCACAAAAACCTATAACATATATAGAATTATTTATCTACATAATATAAGTAAGTATGCAGGCTATTGCATACAATATAGATTTTGAACAGCAAACAATAGTTAAACGGTAATTTTGACGGCGCAAATTGTGAGTCAATTACGCTATAATTCGAGGTCTCGTGCGCATTGGGGCTACGCGACCAACCGGGCATCCGCCTGCCCCGCGCTAGCAGCCTACACAACATAAACAAACATCCTAAGTGAACGACTCAAGGCCCCCTAATACAAAATAAACCAAATCCCATAACCAACCAAACCATACCAACTACGAGTAGAAGAAATCCCTGTGTCTTCAATCGTTTCCAATTTTCAATTTGTCGGTCGGTAGTAGGGTCGGTAGTTGGTACTTACTATGTAGGTACTTAAGTCTCAAGCCTCTCAAGGTACCTCACACAGTATATGCACAGTATAAGAATTCAATATAATTCACTTGTATTTTGTACATACCCTATTATTTTAAAATCAGACGGAAACAATTTAGTTAGTAAAATGTAGACAGCAAGTTTTAAGTTAGTAGACACAACAATGACAGTTAAGAATCTCTGACCGATCCGTCGCGGGTTGGCTTCAGATAAAATATTGACCCAGTGTCAGTCAGTAATGGTCGAGACAGGGCAATTTCGTGGGAGTCGGTCGACCGACGTTCGGTTCCTTATCGGGTTTACCAGATGCTGTTATTTAAATTTATATGTTCCGTGCATGTTTAAATTTAAGTCAATGTTGTTCGGGACGAATAGGGTATTAGGTATACTGTATTCAAAATAAATTATTTTACACCATGCATGAAATAAAGCACCAGATAATTATTAGAAAAACACAGATAGGAGTTATTTTTAACACAAGTTCTATTTAATAAATCGGATAGAAATATAAAAAGTAGGTGAATTGACCGTGACATCACGATGTAATGTTTCATATCAATTCCATATTAGCAAATCGTTTTGACATTTCTAAAAAAGTAACTGATTTGACTAGTAGGAAAATACCCTATTGACCGTGGTGTTTACATTATAGGATATAAACATATAAGGAATATTTCGAAAGATAAAGCAAGAACTTCTTTACATCCTAAAGCAAGATCAAATTTTATTGTTAGCTTGACTACGAAATACGTTCGAGTAATTTATGAGGCGAGGTCGACAAGATTTAGAAATTGTAGTTATTTTTATACAATACTTATATATTATTTATTTATTATTATATTTTTTTATTCAGAGCCCACTGTGTCCCACTGCTGGGCAAAGGCCTCCCCCCTCTTCCTCCACTCGTCTCTATTTAGTGCAATATCTGGCCAGCCTCTCAAGAAGGAGTCCAAGTTATCCCGCCATCGCCGACGAGGCCTGCCGGCTCCCCGGTTAGACTCGTGGGGCTCCCACTCTGTGGTTAACTTGGCCCACAAGTCGTCCGGCATTCGGCAGACATGACCAGCCCAGTCCCATTTTAACCCGGCCGCTTTCCGAGCTACGTCCATTATTCGAGTCTTAGAGCGCAGCGTGGCGTTTCGGACTCGATCCCTTAATTTTACACCTAATATGCTGCGCTCCATAGCTCTCTGGCAAACCCCGAGTTTGGACTTCTGAGCTTCCGTCAATGACCAGGTCTGAGCACCGTAGGTGAGAACTGGAAGTACGCACATGTCCATGAGCCTACGCTTGAGTGATAGAGGTAGGTCTCCCTTCATCAGGTGTTTCATTGACCAATAGCTCTTCCAGGCGTTTTCGGTGCGTCTTTGGACTTCTTTCTCCTGTCGCGCCTGGAAAGAGACTATTTGGCCAAGATAAAGGTATTCTTGGACATATGCGATGTGTGCTCCGTTTATCTCAATCCTACGTTTTGTGCTGTTTGTCATGACCTTGGTCTTTGACATATTCATCTTCAGTCCAATCTCGAGGCTTGCGTTGCTAAGGTCTTCTAGCATATGACGTAACTCGGAGGAAGTTGAGGAAAACAAGACTATATCGTCGGCGAAGCGAAGGTTGGTCAGCCTCCTCTCCCCGACAACCAAGCCCTTCTCTCCCCAACGCGGTGCAAGTTTCTGGAACACGTGCTCTAAAGTGCTGGTGAAGAGCTTCGGCGATAGCGGATCTCCCTGTTTAACTCCTCTTTGTACATCGAAGGACGGGCCAGAAGATTGAAGTTTTATGGCGGCTGTGCTGTTGGAATAAATGGTTTGTAGGAGTTTTATATAGTTCGGTGCTATTTCTTGGTGTTGTAGAGCTTCGAATATGGAATGGTGTGATATACTATCGAATGCCTTCGAGTAATCGACGAAGGCGAGGTAAAGAGGGAGATTGTGCTCTGTGCATTTTTCGATTACTTGATTTAGTGCATGCAGATGGTCAGTGGTAGACAAGCCGGGGCGGAATCCAGCTTGCTCGGGGGGCTGGTGGAGGTCAAGCTGTCCTGAGATGCGGTTCTCTATGATTTTAATGAAAATTTTGTAGAGATGGGATACAAGGCTGATAGGGCGGTAGTTGCCTATATCAGCCTTGTCTCCCTTTTTATGAAGCAGTATTATATTTGAATGGCACATTTGTTTAGGAAATGTGTAGGTTTTTATAATATTATTAAAAAGTGTATGTATATATGGGATGAGTGATTGCTCTCCAACTCTCAAAGCTTCTGTAGTGACGCCATCCTCACCTGCGCTCTTGCTGTACTTCATTTTCTTAAGTGCTAGGTGTACTTCGTGTTCAGTGATGGCTGGGATGGCGTTAAAGCTTTCATCTCTGGTTGGTTGCTCGCGAGTCCGAAAAAGGTCAGAGTATAGAGTTTTGTAGTATTTTGTGGCTATTTGTAAAACTTTTGTTCGACTTCTCTGTTTGATACCTGAGTCATCCCTTAAGCTAGTTATCCAACTTTGCCCTTGTGATGCTCCTTCTTTAGCAGCCTTAAGAGATTTATGGTTTATTAACGCTATCTTTACAAGTCTTGTTTTATAATTCCTGATGTCTGTGCGAATACTTCGTTTGACCTGTTTATCTTTTGCTCTATATTCTTCACTGTTTTTAGCAAGGCTTAATGCCTGCCTTTCTTCTATGAGTTTCAGGGTGTTTTCAGTCAACTTTTTGTGCCTATTTTTAGTTGTTTTTATTCTATTACTGGCTCTTCTGATACTGGTTGTTAAATGGTTGTATTGGGTATCTACATTTTCTTCGTTGTAATTGTCCAAAATATTAAAGTAGTTGCTTATTTCTAAATTGAATTCCTGTTTGTGAACGATGAGGGTATCCTTGTCATGTTTACGTATTTTACTTTTGGAAATTAGCTGTTGGCGATATATTTTATTATTGAATATTAATTTGGCGCGAAGGGGTCTATGGTCGGAGCTAAATTTTATGCTGTTGATTGTTTCTACGTTTCTAATAATATGTTTGTTCGAGGTTATTATGTAATCTATTTCGTTTTTAGTTCGGGTGTTAGGAGATATCCAGGTCCAACGGCGGTGGGGCTTTTTAAAGAAATAAGTGCTTGCGACTTGCATATTCTGCCCAAAGGCAAACTGAATGAGACGTGATCCTCTGTCATTCCGGTTTCCTAGACCATGAGGACCTATAGTTTTGGCTTCATTCATGTTCTGCCTTTTCCCGATCTTGGCATTGAAGTCGCCAAGAACTAGGTTGTACGTGGTACGGTGCTCGTCGCAAGCTTTGTTTAACAAGTCGTAGAAAATTTCAACTTCTTCGTCTGAATGTGTACTTGTTGGTGCATAAATTTGAAACAAACTAAGGTTATGTTTTTCAGTAATCCGGAATTTCAAAACTGCTATCCTGTCTGAGTATGCGATGAATTCAATTATATTATCTTTCCATTTCTTATTCACTAAGAAGCCGACCCCATTTCGACCTCCCGAGTTTCCACAGTAGAATAAAATAGTGTTCTCCCGTTCCACAGCTTCTTCGCCCTCCCTACGTACTTCAGAGAGGCCAACTATATCCCAGTTGATATCTTGAAGGGAATTTTCCAACTCTATTAGTCTCTCTTCTGTACGCAGTGTTCGAGTATTGTATGTTAAAATGTTTAATTTGTTTTCGGAGTCCTTGGGTGCTTTTGCCGAAGTCGTTTGACGGGAATGTGATCGTGATGCCCGGAGATTCTTCGCACCCCGAGTTCTGGACAATTTCCGCCTACCGTCATCGACAGAGTTATCCGAACCGCCGGGCTCTAGGGGCCATTTCTTTATTTGTGTATCCATAATATTAGAGGGGGGGTTTAGACGATTAACCTGCCGCGCTTGTCCAATGCGTGTTGGCAGGTAAGCCGTGAGCCTACTAACTCGGCTCGTGGACGCCGCCGTTGATGGACTAAATCCATTCTTCCGCCGCCGCCCTAAGTCAATATCCTGCTTTAATAGTGACTGCCCAACTAGGCCCTTGCATGCCCTAGTTGGCGTTTCACACCATGTCAAAAAAGGTGCGCGACAGTTTAACGTCGTATCGAGGACGGATGGATGGAGGACGAGGACAATACTTAACTTGTCCGAATTTGCTTCGAAAGTCTAAAAGGTAAGGTTTTAGTTGATCACATCAAACCGATCAAATTCGTGTCAGATAAAAAATCCGATCGATAGAAATACCCGATATCTGTTATCGGGAAGGGAAATTGTATGAGAAATTTGTGTTTTCTTCGATATTGTAGGTAATATACACGCATACAATTAAGACCAAGCTATTTTTATTTAATTATTTGTTATAATTACGACACTGTCTTTCTCTTGCATTCCATGTTTGATTAGTACCGTTAGAATATAAATATAAGCTCTACCCAAATAAAGTATCAGATCCATAAGTAGAAATGTGTGTACCTATATGGAAAGTTCCCTCTCTAATGGCATGTTATGAAAAAGTTGATAATAAAGGATGTTGTCATCGAATCATAAATCATCGCTTCATGCAGTCGCGACGCAATCATTATTGGAAATCTACTGTCTATTGGGACAAAATGCGGCTGAAAAGTTTCGATATAACATCAGGCATCGTACCCAGGAGTATCAGGTACCTAATGTTTCTGTGCGAGTATGATTGTTGTGATGGACTTCATATCAGATGCAGATCATGACGTAGTAAAACGACCAAGACAATTTCTGTCTAAATGACTTATGTTGTTGTAGGAACATTCATTACCACGTCCAAACAGCAACACTCCTAACTGTACATCGGTGGACCTTATTACAGAAGCCATAAGGTCCACCGATGTACAGTTAACAGTGTGGGCGATGGTACGAATGATTCATTCTACGGAAAAAAATACCGAATTTCAAAGATAAAACTATTGCAGAGGGGTTTTCACCTTTGCTACGCTTGGTCTGTATTTTAAAACCTATCTATCCGTACGTCAACACGTCATGGTCAACAGAAGGACATTTAATATCTACCTACCTTAAAATATTTACTACATTTAAATATTCGTATCACTCGTAAAATTTATTTGGCTAACGTGTCTATCACAGAACATGCGATATTTACTCACCCACGGCAAAATACGCAGGTATTTTAGTTTTTCTTCGAAATTTGATATGTTAAATGGTATGTGAGTTTAAATAAGAATAATTTAAGTATTTTTTTTTAATGTTACATTTATAATACATATTAATAAAGAAAAGGTTGTTATGAGGTGAAGTTCGATTTTAACTTTTAATACATCAGTCCCATTATGAAAATCGTGTAAAACTATTCCCTGCCCTCCGGAAATTCTCTTAATATACATAGGTACCTATACCTATATTAGAAAAAGGAAAAAGAGTACTGGTGAATGGGAATAAAAAAAGTCCCGTACATATCATAACATGGGAAGCTCATAAATGACAAAAATGTATATAACCTTTTTGGTAGGAAATGTTGTATGCTTTAGTTTGAACATACACCACTTTCCTATACCAATGACATATTCGGTCGATACTACCCTCAACCGCACTCCGCGCCGACCGAAATTCGAATGTTTATTATCAACGTATAATAGGGTGATTCACTTTTGTATGGAGAAAAAAAAGTTGTAATATTTTTCCTGACTTTGCTCACCAATGGAGTCTCCCCACACTAAAAACTATCTATTTCAATTTTCAAAAGAATCGAATAACGTTTAGAGGTTGCACAAGTTGAAAAGGTAGAGTGAGAACCCCATACATTGCGTGAAAATGAACTATGTTCTAAAATGACAAAATATAATGATCTAATACTAAAATCGAATGAGAAAACTGAATTTTGCGTCTAAAACACGATAAAAGCACTTTTCCTTTGGAAGCAGGTGGAAAAACTGGAAAATCTTAATTAGAACATTTATCGAGTAACCAAAATCCAAGTTTACTACTAATTTTACAATTTATTTATATGTAGAAGGTTCAGTATCACACTACTCTCCGCTTTGATGGTAGCCGCTTAAACCATTTTCTACCCTCTGATGTAGAGTCGTTGGTTATTTGAAAAATCTTTGTTGAAGTTGTGCAACCTCTAAATGTTTACCGATTTTAATTTTTTTTAACGTATAATATTTTCTTATCAGTTAGAACAAGAATTCGAGCAAAGTCAGATGAAAATCGAAAATTCGGAAAAATGAAACACCCTAACGTATAATCGTATATATGTACGACAATTAAATCAAAACTAAAAAAAATATTGTTGTAATGGCTTTTTTTATTAATTAATTTATCAAAATTATATTTAAAAATCATTAATTACCACTGTAGGTGTTTATTAAACCGTTTCATTCTAAATGACACACAATAATAATTATATCTACACTATAACGAATCTACCCGGCCATTTGGGTAGTAGACATGCGTAAATTTCTCGTAATCTCTCTCAATGAAATATCTCGTAATGTCTCTAGCAATGAAAGAACAAATTGAGGGTAATGTTTTTCACGCGGATGTCCGTAATGTGTACGTTACCACCTGCACTTTAACCGATTTGGCACAAACGTGGTGTTGTTGGATTCGCATCAACCTAAAGAGAGATGCAGATATCAGCATCTTAAATTACATCCACGTCAGATAGAAAAAGGACTTGATACTTTTAGGAGCTATTATTTAAAGGAGTTGGTATAAAGTTTAATTAGTTTGGGGTTGGGAGTTAATTTGGAAGCGTTAGAAACTACGCGGCATAGGCACGGTCGCGGTCGGGCGGACGGCATGCGCGCACGCATACGCAATGAGTCTAAGCGGTAATTCGCTGCAATGGCCGCTCTCGCGCGGCAAACGAGGCAACTAAGTTAGCGATATGCCTACGACTCTTTCCTATATTAAATAAATTCAATTTGCGACTTTAACATGGAATTACAAACGCAAGCGAGACCTCACGAATATATGTAAATACTACCTTTACCTTACCTAACGTTAATACCTATTGGTAAAATGTCAGTCTAAAAGCTATTGTAGCTGGGCCCTGTAAAACTACAACGCAATTTAGACAGGTCCAGTGGCAACAATTGAACTCTATCAAGAAATTGAACAGTTCTATAAAGTGATGTTTTCTACTTTTCAATGTTAATGTTTGATGGCCTCCTAGCCTTCTCGTTATAGTGAACCTGCCTATGATGAAGCCTCCCGGGTTCGAATCCTGGTAAGGGCAATTATTTGTGTTTTTATCACGAATATTGTTCCTGGGTTATTGATGTTAGTAATTTGAATATCTCACACCTCTGTCAAACAGAAAGAATATTCTACTTAATTCCCTCTTGTAGCGGCGGTAGGTACATATACATGTACTACTGTATATGTATTTACTTAGTCAGTAATAAATAAATAGTCAACCATAAAAAAAATTAAAAATAAATAAATAATAATGATGTAAAAAGTATAGTAGTATTTTGTATTTGTATTGTATTTATAAACATTATTGAGTGAATCCCCTGCAATCAATTTCCTGCAAAATCAAGTAGGTATCAAGATCAAATTAAAATTATTCAAAATATCCGTCCGTTCCGTCGCCATTTTCAAGGCCCGAATGTCCCGACCGCGATCACAGAGTCGTCCGTCACGCTGCACCGGCCTTGCATTCAGTGCAACCGTCAAACTTCTTGTTTCGAAAACATTATTCACTCACAAACTTATAACCCGCACCCATTAATTATGTTATGCAAAATGTATGCACAATTTGTAAAAATAGCCACAACAACGTAAAGTCAATTACGCCAAGGAAACGGCTACCTAATTTTCCAGAAACACACTTAAACATTATGGACGCAGTTGAGTGTGTAGAGGCAATTATAGATAGTTACATGCTACCTAATTTCATTGTGAAATCCACTCGCAATCATTATTGAACGATGTGGCTACAATGTATTGCTACAGAAAAGTCAGAAACCAAAATATTTCCATGGCAATTTTTTTGTACTTAGTAAGTATTTAACTACGTGATGGCAGGCATGAACTAAATCATCTATATTAGAATAGAAAGTCTAATACAAATCAAGGAAACGATATAAATCTACGTAACATAGTATTACTCAACTAACACAAGTAGATTACGTTGGAAACAGAATGCAGCATCTAGTGTGAAACACGAGTTTATTACACGAACGAATCGCGCCTAGCCGCCGACACGGGCGGAGATAACATCCAATGCAATTGACGTCCAAGACGAAGAGCAGTGCCATCAATGTGAGCGTCAAGCATTAGCTAGTCTGTCCAGTTTACTTAAGATTCTTAACGGCTAAGTTCTCAAGTGGCCATATATAGAAAAGGTGGCGAGTCTACTAGCCTTTAGAAATTAGAATTATGACTCGACATTATTAATTACATTATAATTGTTTTATTTTAATTTTTAATTAGTCTAGTGACATTCATTAAGTTTCGGGTCTTCTCAATTTCCCACATGCTTAAAAAAATACCGTTCAATAGAGCTTATTATTAAATAAAATGAGTCTACTAAGCAACAGCTGATCGTAATAGTCTGAAACAACCATAATCCAGTAACTTTGTCGAATTTTTTAACCTGGCTCTTCTGCGTCAAATCCGGTAGTTCTGATTTTTTGCATACTTATTTATGATGTTGGCCCAATGAATAATACAAGTTTGTGACTTCGAGCGCCCAGGTGCAATCTATGCTATATTTCTTCCTGCTCTTAAGGTGGGATCAGACGGTTCATTTTTTGTTCATTTTCTAGTTTCATTATTCATCTTTCACTCAAAGTGACACGTCTGAACACAAAATGAACCAAAAATGAAAAATGAATTCATTAGTGAAAGAATCCAACAATGTTGGATATTTTCATTCGGCGTCATTCACTCGCACTCCGAATGAACAAAAAATGAACAGTGTCAACACATAAATGAACGTTCATTCGGATTTTGCATATTTTTCTCGAATGCTAGACAAAGAAAACGTAAAAGCAATAAAATGGCGTTCAAGTGGAACGAACAAAATACTCTTTTATTTATGGAGCATTTTAAAAATTACCAATGCCTCTGGAACCACAAAATTGAGGAGTATAGTAGGTATAAAGACAGATCAATTCTATAAAATCTCTAATTAGTGATTTAAACTTAAACTTGTTGGAAAAAGTAGGATATAGTATTTTTAGGTACCTACTGTATAAATATTCCCGAGTTCCAAAACTTACGCCAGTAGCAAGGTATCGCAGTACAATTTGGAGTTTTATTCGGCTAGGTATACTGTCTCATGACTGTCTGTCATTAAAGTGTTTTCTTTGCTTCTTGTTTGTTAAAATTTTTATTATTAAATGATCACAAATTAAACTTACTTATACCAAGACGCACAACTTCATTCGACGCCATAGTGAAAGAAAAGAAAAAATTAATAATCTTTCCAGCAGCCGTGTGAACGTGAAGTGAAAGGAAAATGAAACATTCACTCGACTGAACATTCATCCGAGTGAACCGTCTAATCCCACCTTTAGTAAGTAGGGCAAGTTATATTTCATTTTCATATTATTTAAGGACGAGCACATTATATTCATACTTTTAAAACGCCAAGTTAAGTGTTTTTTTTTTACATTTTTAACCTTTGACTTTGGCCATAATTACATTTCTATGGAAATCGTCAATCAATCCGCTACATATTAAAAAAAAAAATGTATGACTGCCTGCTTTGAACTGATACTTTATAGAATAAGGAATCTCTAAATTATATGAAAATGATATATTACTTGCTCTAGTTGCTAAGAGCGGGAAGAAATAATATATCATATATTGGACCTGGTGATCCGACCCTTGCGCCTCCCTTTTTGGTGGGTAGGCACGGTACGATCTCAAGCTACCTGGCCAAATCAGCTTTGTTTGACCTTAGGAACAATCGTGCCAAGCTGCATCGCCTGAGACAAAAGTGCATACTCACTGCACTTACTTACTTACCCTACGAATACAATTTCAAAAAATTATAAATTTTGAAAGGTTTTATTTCGGAAACTACTAGGTGTACTTACAGAGACAATTCTAGTATTTGTAGTCTCGTGTTGTAGCTAATTTAGTCCACTTTAAAAAAAGGGACTATCAAAAACTAGTCCTTTATGGTAATAATCGCCCAAATCTAAAAGAAAACCGAAATTTTCGCGGGTTTTTCGATATTTGACAAAGTTGCGTTCGGCGCTCGAAGTCACAAACTTGTATTATTATGCATTGGGCCATCATCATAAACACGTCTGCAAAAAATCAGAACTACCGGATTGAAATGTATTACTTACTGTATTACCACTATTACCAGTCCAACAATCCATTTTAAAATTCATCATTACAGCACTAGATACGTGTCAATGTAGCTGGTATGGCACGGTTAACGGAACTAATGAGGCCAACCCTCCATCAAGAGACGTCTCGCACGCCGCTGCCACTAATTTCTGGCGGCATTCCTGTCACTTCAGCCTGGTCCTGTATCTTTCTTTACCATTAGTTATTATCTCTTTGCCTGAGATACAGGATTATATTCCTAGTTCAGGCGCACGTAACAATGTACGTAAAATGTAAAAGTTCACGCATAATGTAACATTAGCAATAAGGTTTTCTTAATAAATTATTCTTATTCTTATTAGGCACCAAGAATCTCTCACCATTGACCTTACTATTACTCAATCAAAAGCGATGAAGAGCTGAAATGTGCTACACAAATACGGTCTAAGGGGCTCTGAGACCACAAAAGATAAACGATATCTCTTTCGGCACTTTCAAGTGGGTCGGGCGGGCGCACACACAGTAAATAACAGAAGTTCGACAACGTTATAGCCTAGAAACTACACTTAAGAGTTTTTAAGTGTAGGCGCGAACAATACAGTGAATCATCGCAGCTGTGAATGAAGCCCGTATCTTTGCCCCGGTGTTCCGAGTCAGAAATAGAATGTGTTGTTGTTCTGCAAAGAGTAAACTGGCTTTGTATCTTTTAACGGTTAGATGCATTATGTACCTATAGGTAACTTGTAGACAATAGTATCCGAACCAAACAAATATAATAACCGTAAATAAATGCATTATTAATAAGGAAGCGCCACCAGAAACAAGCATTTGGGTCAATTATAAACAAGTTTATGGCTCTATACCGTTTTTAGCATAATTCTTGCACCTCCCACAGACGCAGCTAATAACTATTAACTTGGGTTTGTTTAAAGAAAACTATTTATGTTCGTTAACAACGTGCACGTGTGCATTAAACATAACTGTTCCTAAAATGTCAACATGACAGGGCGTACCTATACGTGCACGTGTTAACGATGAAAATAAAGCAGTCCTATTCTAGTTATCCTAGGTACATACTGCGAGTGCTCTTCAGCAACATATCTTTATATGAGACTATAAGAACCGGGTTGCGTTGAAGTGCAAGCTTCTAGGAAGTATGATGGTGAGATATCTATCATACGTCTTGGTGACACTTCAAAGAACGGTAATCGATTGTTCCGTGAGTGGGACACTTTCACTGAAGCCCTCGCTCACGCCTCTTAATTCAACTCCACGAGATCCAGTTCCGTATAGGCACTCGTATTAAAATCTAAGCTGCTCAATAAATTTATTCCGATTCGCATGCACATGTTTCATAAACATAGGCACTTTGATACTTCGACACATCGTTTGCCACCGCTTTCTAATTCTATTTGAAATGATTCAGACTTGAATTACGTTTTGAGCTGGTTTGACTGTTTATGAAAACACAATAACTTTCAATTATGCTTAGTTTACCCAAAAAATCTAATAATGTTATAAGAATCGAAATTACAATTTTTACAATAGTAGGGGTTTATGGTAGAAATTGTAATTACTTACCAGTAACGGCGTGTCAAAAATGTTCACTAGGTAAGCCGAAGTTTATTTGGCTTATTGCTATTTCCTTGGGTTTTCTGATAATCAGATAATAATGTTCTCAGATGTCTTTAAATGGGCAAGCCGGTGGCAATTGAGTTCTATGGACACTCCGCCACTGGTACTTACTAAATCAGTTTATTTCAATACAATACATTAAATAATCACCAAAATTACCAGATTGCATAAAGTTACACAATGGTACGGAAAGCTATTCATACAAATACCTAAATTGAAACGGGACGATAGTAGCATATTACATTACCAGATTGGCACTGCCCTACAGCAAATTATGTATTATAAATGAACATTAATTAATAACGGCTGCTATTTAACTGATCACCAGATTTAGTAAAATTTAATACCAAAAAAATCTATTTTACCACCCTAAAATAATGAATGATCACCAAAATTATAACACCATTTTAATGTGAAATGATTACCAATTTTATTACACTTTACTATCCTTTTAAAGGAAATGACACCAAACTAATCATTATTAACCCAAAAATACTAAATGATTACCAAATTTCAAACCCCATTTTAATGTGAAATGATAACCAAATTTTTATATCTTGTTATCCTATTAAAGAAAATGACACCAAAATAATCATTGTAAACCCAAAAATAGTAAATGACCACCAAAATTAGAACTCCATTTTAATGTAAAATTATAACCAAATTTTTAAATCTTGATATCATATTAAAGCAAATGACTCCAAAATAATCATTGTAAACCCAAAAATAGTAAATGACCACCAAAATTGTAACCACATTTAAATTAAAAATGTGCAAATATTTAATATAATTACCGTTATCCTATTAAATTAATTAATCCACTTCGTCACTTTTTTCTAGTAGCATTTTATTTCTGTAACAGTCGCAGTTCTAACCTAACCTAACCCACTTTTCTAGTAGCATTTCGTTTCTGTAAGGGTCGCAGTTCAAACCTAACCTAACCTAACCCATTTTTCTAGTAGCATTTCTTTTCTGCAAGGGTCGCAGTTCAAACCTAACCTAACCCACTTTTCTAGTAGCATTTCTTTTCTGCAAGGTTTGCAGTTCAAACCTAACCTAACCCACTATTCTAGTAGCATTTCGTTTCTGTATGGGTCGCAGTTCAAACCTAACCTAACCCACTTCTCTAGTAGCAATTTTTTTCTGTAAGGGTCGCAGTTCAAACCTAACCTAACCCACTTTTCTAGTAGCATTCCTTTTTTGTAAGGGTCGCAGTTCAAACCTAACCTAACCCACTTTTCTAGTAGCATTTCTTTTCTGCAAGGGTCGCAGTTCAAACCTAACCTAACCCACTTTTCTAGTAGCATTTCTTTTCTGTAAGGGTCGCAGTTCAAACCTAACCTATCCCACTTTTGTAGTAGCATTTCTTTTCTGTAAGGGTCGCAGTTCAAACCTAACCTAACCTACTTTTCTAGTACCATTTCGTTTCTGTAAGGGTCGCAGTGCTAACCTAACCCACTTAACTGATAGCAGTTTGACTTACTTTTCTAGTAGCATAACGAAATGCTACTAGAAAAGTAGATTAGGTAAGGTAGGTATGCGGTGCGGGGTACGGGGAGTTGAGCGGGAGGGGATAGTAATTTTGGCATCAGTTTACTTTATTTGGTAATATGTATAAATTTTTTGGTAATCATAGTGGTTTATTTAGGTGAAAATATCGCATTAATTTGGTCTTCAAGATTTGGTGATCATTAATGATTTTTGGTGATCATTCAATATATTTGGTATTTGAATACAATTTGAAGTGCAGTCGTAATTAAAATGGTGGTACTTTTGTATTTTTAGGCCTTATTTTTTTGGTGTTCAGTATGTTTTTTTGGTAAGCATGATTTTTTTATTTAGGGTACCAAAGTATTTTTTGGTGGTCATTATATTTGTAGCCATTAATAACTGCAGACAAGGCGAGCAAGCAAGTATTTTCCAACGAACTAATTAAACCACGACGAAACCCGACGCCGCAGTGTCGTGTAGCAAGCAATATGACACACGAAACGACGTCGAACACACCGTGCTCCGGCCAGCTCGCTTCACCAGCTCTGGTTACTTGTGGTTCAATAATGGAGGTTTTGTATTCTATTAGCTTTCTATCTACTTCCTCTTGTCGTATTTCGCATAAAATAATATCTAAAAAAATAGCTAAGCGCTTCCTACCAAAAGATTTTCCGTTTTGGCAAAATGGTTTGGCATCAGCTCAGAAAGTTACGAGTAAACCGAGTAATTTTCTCATTCCAACGATTCCGTGCTTAATGCCGGCTTAGGAATACTTTGCGTACCTGCTCGAGTCCGACGTTAACATACTAAGGCCCACTTGCACGGGGTTATGCGGTTAAACCGTTAACTCAGTGTCAAATTGTACTGGTAACCATGGTAACACCAGGTTTAACCGGTTAACCCCGGGTTAGTGGAATGGTACAAGTAGGCCTAAGACTGTTTCCAGTTAAGACTGCATTCTCAGCATGGCTTAGAATTCTGATTTGGTTTAGTTTTTCTTATTTTGACCTTATTGTCAGGCATTTGTAAATTACGAAATGAAAATTCGATTTAACTGTTGACATAATTTGTGGTAGAAGGCGGATGCGGCGGCGGAAACGACGTCACGGTCCAGGGAGCCCGCAGACCATGGGGTGACGTCACCGAGCACCGCAGACGGATATTCACCATACTGAACCAAACAGGTTCTATTGCACTGCATAGGATTATTAAATGAAATCAGACCGCATCCACGTATTTTTTTTGATATTATAATGCGACTCGTAACATTAAGTAGCAAAAGGTACAATAATTGATTTAACCTGACACATGATTGCACAAACAAGTTTTTGCAAAATGCTGGAAATAACCTACATCGGCTTAAATAGCGAGGATTCTATAGAGTATTTCTTTTAATTAACACATTCACTGCCAAGGACACAGTTGGTGTGTTCATTTTGTATTGGAATTGGAAATGGGGCGCTTGGCATTGAAAGTGATAAGTACTTTATGATCAGTTTCATGACACGCTAAGCTCTGTGTCTTTACTTTATATCCCAGGTATACGTAATTCTCGATATACGTGTACGTGTATGTTAGCATACGCGTACATATATCACATGCAAAGCATGCTGCTGCTGGTGTTAATTAATTATCTATTTGGAGTCGTGCGACTTAATCGCGGCAACCAAGTTGAAAAAAGTAGAAAGTTCGTTGAGAGTGGCATCCGACGCTCGTAGTATCGAATTCAAATCACGAATCCGCCCCGTTAGTGAATGTGTCGCAGCACGCGAACAATGATCTGATCTGTATGATACATCAATTAGAAACACGTAATATATCGTAAAATTTAGAAAATACATTGCACAATATGAAACGTTACTTTCTCAATTAGTTTCCGGACCATTCAACATCAACGCATATACATTGATAATATACCTAGTCATGTAAAAAAAAGTGAGTTTAACTATAGCTATTAGAGCATCTGATTTGATGAATAACCTTGCGTGACCGATAATGTCAATCAATCAGACACTTGAGCAGTTAAATCATGCACTTACGTGTTACCGAGCCTATCGCATACGCATGAGAGAATAGTAAGAGGAATCAGGAAGCAAGCTTTATGTGCCTTGCTTAAACAAAGCAATCGGAACAACAGATCACAGAACGGAAATTGTTGAGCGCTCCAGTTGCTGGAGATTAGAAAATCTTCAATATAGTGTCACACTTCTGAATGGGTCATAAGGCGAATGAATGTAAGTATAATGTGGACATGGAAAGACATTTTCGCCTTCGTGCGTTGTAAGACTTGTCAGGCTAGATACAACGCTGTGACTTACGCCCGCTGTTAACAATAAATATCAGTTACAGTGATAGATAGCTGGTGAATTGAACAACATTGCCCGCTTCCGGCTTGAGTTTGTACTATTTAGAGAACCGACTGTTTTTTTTCGGTATATGTATTTTTAATATGTAGGTATAGGATAAATTTGGCAATTATTTACCTTTCGTGTACCTACTCAAATATTCGAAATCGACAGATAGAAAGAATGCAGCGAATCACAAGATAAAGCCGTTTGTATCGAAATATAACGTTCAATTTATCATGACACTTTAACCTTTTGGACGCCAATGACCGATATATCCGCACCGCAGGTTCAACGCCAAAGACCGATTAATCGGTCACAGACCACAGAGCAACATAGACCTACGTGCATATGCATAAGGTTCAATTTCAGTTTTGACACTTCGGTGACGTGGCGTCCGAGTGACAGCTTTTGTTTGACAAGGCGTCGAAAAGTTTAATTGACCTCTTTATGTTCAAGTTCAAGGCCACCATGAGTGTCCAAGTACAGGGTCAGCAGTCTATACCCATCCAATTGCGCAGAGGAGTGAGACAGGGGGATGTTATATCCCCGAAACTGTTCACAAGCGCGTTGGAAGATATGTTTAAGACGCTGGACTGGAAAGGTAAGGGCATTAACATAAACGGCGACTACATCTCACACCTACGATTCGCAGATGACATAGTCTTAATGGCGGAGTCGCTAGAGGAGCTGAACCGGATGCTGGACGGCCTAGCTGCAGCCTCGCGACGCATCGGTCTTGGCATGAATTTGGATAAAACCAAAGTCATTATCAATGGCCACATTGATCCAATACCGATAGTCGTAAATGGTCACCTTCTTGAAATCGTTTCCGAATACACTTACCTCGGGCAGATTCTGCAGTTAGGTAAAAACAATTTCGAGAAGGAGGCCAAGAGGAGGTCCAGCTGGGCTGGGCAGCGTTTGGGAAACTGCGCCGAGTCTTCTCGTCATCCATACCGCAATGTTTGAAAACAAAAGTTTTCAATCAGTGCGTCCTACCCGTCATGACCTACGGAGCCGAGACATGGACACTCACGGTAGGGTTGGTCCACCAGTTCAAAGTCGCTCAGCGAGCTATGGAGAGAGCTATGCTCGGAGTTTCTCTGAAGGATAGGATTCGTAACGAATACATCCGACAGAGAACCAAAGTTATCGACATAGCTCTAAGAATTAGCAAGCTAAAGTGGCAGTGGGCTGGCCATATCGCACGAAGAACCGACAACCGCTGGGGTAAACGTGTTCTTGAGTGGAGACCGCGACTTGGCAAACGTAGTGTAGGACGCCCTCCGACCAGGTGGGATGACGATCTGCGAAAGACTGCAGGCAGATGCTGGATGCGGCAAGCTGAGGACAGGGCGCTATGGCGCTCTTTAGGGGAGGGCTATGTCCAGCAGTGGACTACTATAGCCTGATGATGATGATGATGATGATGTTCAAGTTAAACGAATAACTCGTGCGTGCATACAAAATATCGTATAGGTATATCTTGGTTACTTCAGGCTGACTGTACATATATTTATGTCGGTAGTTAATCTGAAAATCATGTGGTAAGGTAACATGACGGAGGAAATAAATGTAGTAACCTCATAGATAGAGTAACGTGATAATGACGTACTCGTAGCACATCGTGTAGCGGGGAAGCCGGGCCACTAACCTAACCCGTTTAAGAGCCGTGGGTCGTAATTCAATTACGTACCAGTCTGACGCACGGACAATCCAATCGTAAAACACTTGTGGTGAATATTAGGGGCTCGGCTTTACAAAACAATCAAACTAGGTACCATCGCAATACAATGCCTTACACGTGAATGAGAAGGACACTAGGCACGTGCCCCAACTTAGTTTAAAATTTAAATAGCTCCATCTTCTGTGTATGACGTGACGTTATATAAACGTAACAAGAGTGATATTATTTGTAACTTAAAGAGTAAAAACTTATTGTTCAGTATTTCGAATAACTAAGGAGTTAACTTAATGAAAAATATTGCTATTGCAGGAATTTTGTGCACAAAAACAACTGCCGTATTCGAACTTCAAGATATTTACAAGAGACGACACGTACTAGATCCACTCTAGATACGTTATAGTTTAATAGATATCAACTAGTTCTCTTTTGCAGCGCAATTCGGGCAACCAATGTCACTTTTACGTTAGATAGAGTAAGATATCTATTAGTCGTGAATTGGATCTCTAAGTCATATCCTGTGGAAATCGTTCAAGAGTATCTCCAGAATCGCGCAAATTTTAAATTTGACAGGTTACATAATAATATCGTTATCGTATCTTGGTGATGTCTAAAAGATATCTAATAGATGTCTATTTCAAAATCCGAATCGGGCCCCAAGTCCCTTCAGAAAGACTCAAGAGATTACCAGTTCGCCGGACGATATCAGCCTGTCAGTTGTTCGTAACTGTTAAATTTTTCCCTTTAACTGACATGCTGATATCGTCCGGCGGACTGGCAATCAGTGGGCCCCTTTAAGCTGTTCACAAGTCCAGCTCCAACATTTAATTTGGCAATAAAGACGATTTCTAATTCTAGATTATAGGAAGGCGGCTTATCGACGACAGACAATAATCCCTTTTCTTTCAAACGACCTATTCAAAGATCTGATATGATCTATGTAAGTATATATGTATATTTAAATAATTAGTATTAATGTAGATATGATATACGTATATATTTAAATAATTAGTATTAATGTAGATATGATATATATATATATTTCAATAAATAGTTCCAACCAGTTTCATTCTAATGCATATTTTATTTTCCTCACCAATATTTTTTTTACTACCCATAACTGTGTAGATGCTTACCTGTAAAAGACAAATTACACACATTAGTAATGGAAGTCAGTTGTAACATAATTCGGTATAATAGTAGTAATTTTTGTCATATATAATTTTATTACGTCATGATTTTCTTACTCAATATGTATCACCATTAAGTTAGCTCAAATTAGCACATGTTGAGAACAAGCCATTCCAAAGTAGGTTACGCGGCTTGTCAATGCATTAGTTTTAAGGTAATGTTGAAATTACTGCAGATACTTTATTTTATAATAGATTACTTTTATGTAACTTCAATGCCACCACGCGCAGATCCGGTAGCTGGTAGAGGTTAAAAATTATTTATGTATACCATTATCTCTTTTTTTTAATGCGGCTATAGATATGCATCTGCACCATGCACGAATTAAAGAATTAATTACGTAAAACACTTGCATTGTAAACTATAAAATAAACTCTTAAATCAATATAGCACATCAGATTGGCAATGGTCGCTACTGGCATTACATTTGTACCGAGTATCCGGTCTTTTGGTTGTTAAATATTCGATTCGACGATAGCTGCAAGTGAGTATTCGTTCATGCAGGCGAATATTCGTGTATTTCATAATTATTCAGCGAAAACTATGTTAGACCACTTGAACTAGCTTTTGAGATACTTTTACCTATATAGATACCTTATTAAATTTTTTGTTTTTATTAATTCTGTGGAGGGCTTAAAATTTTTCTGCTTTTGGTAAGTATTAAAACAGATGTATCAACATTAACTTGTTAAAATAATTACCTAATGAGACTTTGCCAAGCAAAGCTATTGTTCGTTCCACCTGAACGGTATCCTCGGTGCATGCAATCAAACGTGACCGCTGCGCGAATGTCCACTCGACCGTCGAGTGGACATTCACGCAGCGGTCGAGTCTCGACGTCCCTTTGCAACGGAAATCGTTTGTTTACATAAAATAATTTGATCTCTACTTTAGTCAAAACTACAGAAATCCGTTGTTACTTGAAGACTACGAAAAGAAGAAAAAAATTTTTATAATAAGTCGACATCTGTTGACTTGGAACCTATCTATAGAACCATCGCAGGTGTATCACACATACTTTACAGAAAACCGCAACTAAATTGGTGGATCCGTTTTCTGGAGATAAATGGGAACATTCATACGTATGAACAAAAAACAGCCTCTTAACCTAAATTAAAAAATGTATCGTCTCCGTCCTGTCGGTTAGTTATAAATAGTTACGGTGAAAGAGGAATAATAAAATACAATATATTAGTAATATCTTTCTAAAATAGCTACCATGTCGCTCTTCTCTTTACAAGTAGGCACTATATAATTTTTAAGTTGCTTTAATTATTAATAGGCAATATACATGAAAATTTTAGAGATTAGTAGAGCGTTCTTTATTTTAGCAAGTATTCAGAGCGCAGATGCACTCATAGACTATTGACGAGGTAAATCGCCTCGTTGTCATGTATTCAGTACACCCCTCGCTGTGAGGCATTTGACACTTTCTATTTCTGTTCAAACGTCAATCAGACGTGACTTGTGCTATACCGAATGACATAATTATACTCGGCGGGTTGAAATTCTCTTCCTATCGATATAATAGCTTCACGATTGTTGTGAAATTTATAGGAAAAGCAGTGTTAATGCGTCGGGTATGCTATTACATACGAGGACGTGACTTATAAAGCATAACAAAATAACGACTAATTTATGTTCAACATTCCTAATGTCCTCGTTTATAGTCACATTAGAGCATTTAGTAACTGGAGATGCCTTCTGTCATTTTCTGTACAAAACAGTCTGCCGATTTTTGCGGGGGAGGAGCACGTCAAATGTATGGCTATTTGTACGTAAAGTACAAATAGCCATGTCAGAGAAACGTCAGTCCATACAAAAGTATGCACATTTGTGCAAGGATTTCGGCAGAGAAGTATTAAGCTCTTAAACCGACTCCGGTTATTAAATGCTGTAAGTCTGCTACCAACGAAACAAATCAGATGTTTTAGAGTCGTTGGCATAAATCTAGGAGGACATCGGGTCGTCGCTCGTTCTCACCGAACGCGCCGTAGATGGCGCACAACCGCAGCCTGCGTGTGCGGTGTCGGTAGCGTTAGTCGGGATGGAAACGGATTCCATGCAACGTGACTACGCGGATTTATAAAAAATATAAGTAATATCGTACTTTAGTTGACAGAGCTATTTAAACTTTTTTATTTTATTTTTAGGTAAATATTCAAGCGCACCCAAGCAAGCACACAAACACGTGCAAGGCAAGCACAAACAACGCGCAAGCGCGTATAAGGGATACATCCCTTTACAGGGTTTAAATAGAACGCAAATCATAAAGTCGCGAAAGTAGAATAACCATTTTTTAAAACGTGTGCCCCTCCCATAGCAATTACGCCCACATAATAAAGTAATCTGCATCAACACAAACATGCCAAAAAGACAACAGGCGGTTTTATCGTCAAAGACTGATCTCGACCAGAAAACTAAAGAAATATGAACCTACTATACACCATAATACAAATATAAATGAGTAGCGCAAAAACAATTGCACATTTAATTTACGTCTTGTTGTAAGTTGTAAGTAAAGCAAAAAGAATTGTATAAGTGTTAAGTGTTGTGTTGTCATTTAATTTACAGTGTCATAATAATATAGTCGAATAACAGTATAGACTATAGACGATGCCAGTCGTGACTGTGAGCTTAACCATAGTCACTTACAATTTCCATTTAACGCAGACAAATCTCTTACAACAATAAATCCTCTATATAACTAAATATTTGATAAGCCGATATTATCAAGAAACATCTAACTTAGTAAGTACTGTAAGTCATTTCATTCGTTTCAAAATAAATATCATTAAGCAAACCAGCCCATCAGTTGCACTTTAGTCTTAACAGTTGAAATTAGTTGTAAAGAGACCAACAAGTCTCTTTACAACTAATTTCAACCGTTTCAGATTTGAACGACCTTTGTGATCGGATTTGCTTTTGCAGCGTTTAATCAGCGGGTCCCTAATCGTGGGCGGAATCGACTACCGACTCCATCGAGCCAAGAGGTGCGGCTGATCTCGAGATAACAGGTAGAAAGCGCCGTTGAAACAACACCAACCGCGTTACGCGCGCTGAGCAAACTCGAAACGGAACGAACAAATATGGCACGGGACGATGAGTGCTTGTGTAACGTTTGACCGTAAAAGCGTACATATAGCTACAGACGCTACAGTTATTACTTTGTATAAGTATACTAGCGTGGATATGATCTACACACACCACCGAGATTCAAAAATCAAATGCTGAAGTTACTAACAATATTTTACTTTACTTTCAATACGTCCGTCATTTTAGGGTTATTCATTACAAAGCTTTTGTTGAACATGTTAATGTAAAATCTACTCGCTTAACTGAGGCTAACTATTATATGCTTATAATAATATTGAGTTAGAGATAATACCTATTATGCCATAGGGACCGATTAGTGGTGCGCTCACGCCAAAAGATCATTGTGGCTGCGCCCGCCGCCGCGCAGAGGTCGTGGAATAAAGCGCGATTCGAAATCGACACGCCCAATGTCAGAGCGCACAAGGTCGCCTCTCACGCTTGCCCGGCTCCACAATAGAGGTAGAAGCATTACAAGCAGTATACGTGGGGTACGATAAAATTTTCAAATTTCATAAAATATATTTATATTCGACATTCTTCTGATCCATTATTATTTATTATCTTCTTCTGAAAATCAAACGTCCCGTTGTTCTTGACTTTTCTTTTTAACAAACTATTCCTGCTCTCCGTGTCCGCCACGGGATTGGGAGGGTTAGATTTGGTTAGCACTTGGAAAAACACCATGTAAAATGTAATAAAACCATCCTGATAGCTATCGATTGTAATAATAGGATCATGATACATAAAATTCTAATAATAAACATTTTCAAATCCCTGATGAAATAATTTGGGTATACAGTCAACTGTAAAAATATGGGTGCACAAATCATCTCAAAAATATGTCCCATAGCTCTTATGTCAGCGAATTAAGAACTATGGGACATATTTTTGAATAAGTTGGCTACACCCATATTTTTACAGTTGACTGTGCCTAACATATTTTAACCAAAAACATTAAATACATTGTTCCTATTAAACAAATGTCAACTGAATGGAACGTAGGTACCTCAAATACTCATAAGATATTTTTAACATTTAGTGCATGATCTCTATAATTGGTCTATTCTGAAAAGCTTAAGTACGTTAGTTTTCTGGCAGTGCAAAACGGTGTTAGTCGATTATCGGTCAAACAAACTTCTGGCGAAGTGTAAATAATCGATCACGTTTAGTGATTTCTTATCGCGATTGGAGCTGCTGGTTTCCACGTGCCAGTCGTGGTTGCTATAGTGGCAGTCTATTGCATAAATTTTACCTAAGGTAAATTACTTAACGCTGTGTAACAACTAGGTATATTGCTTTGAAATACATATATAATAATTTTACGGTTTAGACTCACTTGTTTTTAGTCACTCGCGCAAATTAGCGTAAATTCGAAATACACATACTTGTTATCTCAAAGTGATCGGTGCATGTTCATTAACGTATATATCTATGGACTGGCCTTACGGGCACTAAAAATGGTACTATTAGTTTAACGGTGTGACTCACGAATTCCAGCCAATCGTGCAGTCTAACGCAACTAGTTGCGACCAATAGCGCGCGTGATGCGAACCCATCAACCAATTGCGCGCGTGATGCGAATTCATCAACCAATCGCGTTGTACCGGTGTCACACCGCTGTACTGGCCCCTGTCATGCCTCATTATTATTGTCCGTAAAGCCAGTCCCTAGATATCTATGTAAATGTGCATGTCAGTTAGTCATGTCACTGACGCCCAGGCAAATGCAAAAAAAATCTCTTAGAATTCTTGCTCATACTTTCATGTTGATAATACTTTATGCAAATTATTCTAATAAGACAGTTTGCATTAGATAACAGTAATAGAAAAGTATGCCTAGCGGATAGACTTAGTTACATATTGTAATAAAACACTGATAGAAAAAGCAGATAGACTAGACCCACGACTCGTGATAATCTGTCAAAAACACTTCACTTGAAGACGAAAGATCAAGATGTTTTGACATTTAAAGTGATATACATACATATCAAGCAAGCCAATAAACAATAAAGATATATACGTTTGTATGGAACACCGGATTTCCACTTTCCTCTTATATACTCAAATCGTGATTTAAGAATCAATCATATTTTGACATATCATGTGCCTTTTATTACGCGCAAAAAGTTCTGCTTTCGAAATGACTTTAATATTATGTACGCCTGGTACATTGAAATATTGCTCTTCATGAAATCATCTTTAGACTAATTATGTCAACATTTTGACGTAGCGGGTTTAATCGCGATTTGTGATGTTTCTATTTATTTATAAAGAAATAAAAATTGTCATTCTTACGTCTTACACAAATCGACCTAAATCCCAAACTAAACAAAATTTGTATCTCGGGTACGAGGGGACGATCTACATGTTTTATAGATAAATTAATACGAAGTCGATGGTTTATTTTTGACAAGAAACCACACAAAACATATCATCAAACCAAATAACCGAATAAAGTTAACGAGACATGGTGGAATTTACACTTAAGTACCTAAATTAAACGACAAAACTAGGACAGACGATGATCGTAATAGGTTTAAGGACAAGTTGGTATTTGTAATGAGAATGTTTGGTGGTTAAAGGGTAAGTTCTTATAAGTTCATCGTAGCATAATAAGATAAATAAACACATGTATTACTATTGGCGTCAGGCTAGGCCAAGTACCTAATACAATTTTAAAGTTACAGCTTCGGAACAATGCCTGATTAAAAAAAAATTACTACATTTTATCGTCAAAAGTAGGTACACTGGGTCTACAACCTTGGTTATAATTGGAAATCAAGCTCTACTTTAAATATGAATAAAAAAAAAACACAGAAGTGAAACCTACCCAGCGAGTTATAAATTCGATTTCGGCGTCACGACAGAAGAAATCGCATTAGTCCAGATAGCCGAGTCAACCGAATGCAGACCGAAGCAAATTAAACACCAAAGATCACAAACAAACCACAAGAGGTCAACTTAAATCAATTTGTCGAGAAATGGCGTTGCTAACAAACTAAGAGTGAAAACACAACAAAAAAAATCTGTTATCTCAAGTTTCGTAGGTACGTAAAAACAGATTGATAGTTTACGGTAAACTATTAGAAAACCGGACTCACTTTTAACATCAATATTAATAAATTGGTATATAAAACTGTGTTGATGTAAAGGTCACCAAGTCCTCCTCAGTGACTTACTCCCAATACAAAATACATATTATATGTATTACTCGTATTTTATATAAGTCTTTTTAAACTATGAATGTTATTCTCAGAATCTACCAAGAACGGTGTTCCAACTTTAGGAACGGATTTATTTTAAAACGGACACACCGGAAAATATACATTTCATAGCGTCCACCTGTCACGGAAAGTAAAATAAATGATAAAGGAGTAGCCAGTCGGTTCTGACTGAAATGCCATGATTGCTCATTATACAAATGTAAGTAAGGAAAGGGGTTTTAAACAATATGTTGTTCCTCTTAGTCCATTCATTTGTTGTTAACTCGTTTCTAAACATTTTTTTACTCTCCTGTATCTGCTGTACAATATCTTATCAATCGATATCAGAAATTGAAGATGACAGCTATGCCGATCGGTTTCAATACCTAACTAAAGTTGGAAATGGAACCAAGTAGGTCAAAACGTAGATAAAGTTATATTTAAATTAGCCAAAACTGGGTTGTGTATATCTGGCTTCCTTTTCTTAATTTATTTATTATCTATTCCATACTTTCAAATGTACGAGTATAAAAGGAGTTTAAAACGTTATCTTTTGTCAAGATGATAAGCTTCTTTTCGAGGTACGTACGACGTACGTGACAAGAATGGATTAAAGAGAAATCACTAACGTTTTTAAGTTTAAATTTGTTCCTTTTATCAAAACTGGGTTGGTGTGAAAAAAGAGGCATGATGTTTACCAGATGGCATTGTAGCTGGTAAAGGTGCATCTTCAAATACGACGTATATTAAAAGGTCTTACAACGTACTTGTACAGTGCACCTTGCGCAACCTGAGATAAAAGCAACATCTGGAAAACGAGAATCAATGACACCTGTCGTTGCATTTTACTAAATAATTATTGGAAATCGTTCAAAAAAATACGGCATTGGAATAATGTGAAACCGTTATTCAGAAGACAGGTGCAATTTAAAAATTAAATTGTAATTATGTAGGTACCTATAGATGTTTTTCATAACACCATATTTTAATTGTCTCAGCGTTGTGTCAATTTTGTAAAAAGTGCAATTTCAATTTAGGTAGTGTTTTAGAAGTAAAATGACACTCATGTAAGATTTCGCTAGGTAGAGTTTTTTTCTTGCTGTTTGTGGACTACAGGCACAGAGCCGTATTACTAAAAAAATGGTATGTTTATATTCGAAACTTAGTGATCTTGTATTAAGTAGGCCATCAGAACTAATAACTGTTAAATGACTAGAATGTAACTCGATATGGAATAAGTTTTTGCCAAAAATATCATTGTTGGGATAAGCTTTTATCTCTGACTGCACGTTTTTACCACAGGTTCTAACTACTAATACTCATCGAGACAATTATAAAAACCCCCAAACACAATTAGGTTGCATTGTTTCAACACGGAGTTCCTTACGGCCACCTCCCGTCTTTATCATCAGATCAGTTCGGTACAGTCAGCATCAAATAGATAGTGACGGCCAAAGAGGCCAAATATATCGTAACACACCTTTGTTACCATAGAAATAAGGATGTGTACCGATATATTTGGTCACTTTCGCTGTCACTATCTATTTAATGCTGACTATACCATAATATTGCAGTATGCAAATTTTCAGCACAATCGGAAATCGAGAAGTGGGTCAAATTTAGCTTCCAAGATTTGAATCACACTAACTAACAAACATACAAGTACCTACATACTAACTTGGCAAGTTAAATAAAAGTTTTTTAAAATAGATTTTGGTACGCAATCTGAATAAAATGAGTCATTTAGAATTTTAGATTGTTATTGGCAACCTTATCTTGACATTACGTTTTGCGGTCTAACACTGATAACACGACTTTATTTGCTTATTGTGGAGATAAGATCTTAAGCAACGTTTGCTTACAATTTAGCGTGTGTACGTGACATTGATCAAAATAGAAAATATGTATTATGTTTTGTTCAGTTTAGTTGTACAGAGAACATTGAAGCACTGATGTCATGAAAGTCGAACCACCTCACAATGAATCCTGTCTACGCAAATCAAACGGTTGGCATAGTTACCCAATTAAGGCCAACACCAAAGTTAACATCATGATTACTCTTCACATGAACTCTATTATGCCGATCATAACAAGCAGTAGGTATGTACCTGTTTAGACTGAAATCCAAATCATACTATATATTTACTTTTATATAGCAATTATAGCAGTTTGGCCGGTTTGCAGTATGAATCATTCAATAATTGGTCAGCGTGGTAAATAAGACACTAAGAGCGGTCTCACGAGTAAATGATATGCGATTATTTCCACTGAGTTAACCCTTCACAAGTTGCCTTGAAACCGTGTTTATTAATATGTGACGTTCCACGGGAAAAGGTACCTTATGAGGGTTTCTAGTTTCGGAGATATGAAATGTTTTGTAAAGAGGTGAAAAAATGCTCAATTTTTTTTTATTGTGTGATCTGAAACCTTAATGCGTAACGTTTGTTTACCTGTTTTTATTTTTGTTATAAGTTAGTTATAAGCCTAGTAATGTCGTCTCAAAGTTTAGTAGAAAAGGTACCTTATGGAAAAAAGATTGAAAATTCCCAAAAAAACTAGTCAATACGGGAAAAGAAGTTTGGTAGAGAACTGTATTAGCATTCTGCAAAACTAATTTGATAATTTCAGTTCTGGTTGGGGCGCCTCGCAAATATTATAACCGTACATCGACCGACATTACAAATCCAAGTAGCCTGCTATTATACCAAAGTTACTCTCGTCAAGTCTTTCTTAACTAGAATAATCTTCATTTGGTTTGGTCGCATGCAGTAAATCAGCCATTGGTTGGTGCTGAAAAATGCCAATATCCGACGCATTACCTTATGGAATATCTGAGGTCATTGAACCTCAATGCCGCTTATCTTCAATAGCAACCGAAATATATTATTGATAGGAAATAGACGATTTATACCATCTTAACCCCAAAATATTATTAGTTTATCCTAACTGTTCCATCATCATCATGCCTCATCATGTAACTTAATCACAAGGTACCTTTTCATTACATACAAATTATTGGTCTTTTTTAAGATTATTATGACGAAGAACTAATTAAATTTGGGGCAGTTTAATGTAAATTAATATTTTCTATTCATAAAAGATAAACTGTAATATGATTGATATTTTGTAGTGATGTATTATTAGATTTATTTCCATAAGGTACCTTTTCGTAAATGTATGGAGCAAATACTGTTATTGTTATGTAAGTTTAAAGTGGCATAAGGGGTTTAATATAGTATTTAGTTGCGGTTTTAGGATTTATTTCATTTGAATGACATAATTTCTTTCATATGTGCTCAGAAAAATTGATTGTGTGTCACATTAAAATTAAAAATATTCAATTTTGTGATTTTATATGAAAAAGTCAGAAAATACATTTTCACCTCTAAATCGGTATTGTTTTTTGCTTAAACTGTCTGTCAGTGTCGTTTTCTAATAGATAAAATTTAAATCTTGAGAGCTCATTCCAATCAATCGTGAAAATTAAATAAAACTTTATTTTCAAGAGATTGGTTAGTATACACATAAATCAGTCGATATCAAAAGTTTCTATTTGCATTACAGAACAAGTCGCAATATTTTTTTAATCTCAGATATATAAGGTATTATTATTTGTAGTCAACTATGTAACTTACTTCAGGAACATAGTTTTTTAGGCGGCTAAACTTAAAACTTCTCTATCGTAAAGTTGCTCATTTCACAACATTATTTTCAAAAAATCATATCTCTGTAACTACGCAACCTAGAAGGTTGATCTTTTGTGTTATCGATAGCTTATTTATTGTAGATTACTGGGGTATGCATAACTCCATACCCGCCATAAGGTACCTTTGACCGTGGGACGTCACATATTGTTCAAAGTGTGCATACGTATTGTGTAATTTTCAGGTGTAGATTTTATTTTGTATCGTAAACCTGCTCAACATTGCCTGTATTCACAAAAAAACTATGTAAACCAAAATCTCTACCTAAATACCAAATAAATGTGGTAAAGGTGACCATCACTGGTTTTACAAGCAAAGTAATGATTGAAAGGGTAGTTAGTATACATCATGGTATAATAATATACTCCGCCTGGTACTCTATTCCGAGATTTGCGTATGACCTAACTGACACGGGCCTACGTCATCATGCTGTTTACAGGTTCTCAAACTTTAAAATGTGGGAGAATTTTAACCAACGGTGAAAATTATTTTAACGGCATTAATTTTAAGTTATTCGTGTAGAAACATAGTAAAATAAAACAAATCTAATGTATTAAATTAAACTTTATTTATCTATACAAGACAAACGTTTGAAAAACTAATTCACAGTTACACATTAATTACCAAGCTTACGACGTGAAAAGTTTGGAAAACACTGCGACTGCTGACACTGAGCGAGAAGGAAATAACAATTAACACGCGTTCGACAAGGATGACGGTCAGGGCATGAAGTTATCTAGATCCGAATTGTCAAATGTGACAGCGCTATCCTGTGTTGCCAGTAATGTAAACAGAATTACCCGAACGTCTGAAATTTCTTTCGTGAATCGGAAGATATTGCTAACGAATAATTAAAAATGACGTGTTATTGTAAAATTTAAGATAAAATACATATAAATGAAAATTATAATATTATAAAGAAATATTTTAACTTATTAACCATAGGTATAATGTACCCATGTAACATGTTATGTTGAAATAAAGTGGCAATGTTATTGTGACGTAGGCCCGTGTCACCCTGGGAATAGAAGACCATGTTTTATTAGACCATGGTATACATCGACAAAATTTACGATGATTAGATATTAGTTTCAGTTCTGAAGATTCTAAATTTGTAAGGCGTTTTGTAAGCAATTTTGACTCAATATAATATGATAACTTACAATCTTACACTAACGTATTTCAGACTAGAGCAAAGGATATTGTCATACTTTGAACATACGAAACAAAAGAGTTCCACGTGGTATCAGCGTACTTATATTCTGTATCTTTAGGTACTATTTAAATAAAAGTCAACAATTAATTTGTTAATTTTCGGGTAGTTATAACATTTATTGGTTAACCAACCAAATACAAAACCACCTGGATCAGTCACTGAACGACCTGACTTTAACCTACATTATTTGATCATGTAATGTTTTCATCTACCCTCAACTGGCTTAAGGAGCCATTTGTGGGTAGATTTTGTTTACTTTTATTTAAATACCTAAAGATACAGACTATAGGATAAGATGTATTTAAGGGAAGTTGCGTCGTACGGGCAAGAGCAAGACGGAGGTGCAGTTAACTATAAGCCAAACATAGTACTTACATAATTTGGATATACATACCCCAAATTCGACAGTGATGCCAATACTGCAGAATATTATAGCTGCTACTTATGAAATACAATGACGTGACACTATCTATTATGTTGATGATGTATTATCAACTGATGTATAAACACATTTATTGTCAGTTCTTATAGCAAACTCATTTGTCATGTTTAGACACATGTGTCACTAAAACAAAACACTAAAACAAACTAACGCCACATAACGAGATACATACGTCATTCTAAGGAGTTTCAGCGACAAAACGTCGAAGACCCTTGCTCTCGTATAATACATACGTGTCTTTATGGCGTGCGATTTATTAGTCTTTATGTCCATTTTATATATGTACAGCTTAATTACTTAGGTATATCGAGAAGATTGAGCGCTAATATTTAGCACAGATGCCAACCTCTGGTGCGAGTACCGCCACCGTCTCCGTGGTCGCCGTGTTGCCGGTGTCCGCTGTGGCTAATCCCAACCATGCGGGCCCGCATGTCGCCCGCTCCAGGCACCACACTTGTCCATCAGTCAACGTATCCTCCGGTATTGCAGTATAACACACTTAGGACACTCCAGGCGCGAACCATTAGCCCGTAACACACGCACTCACTCGGAACTACCGCTCCCTAACCGCATAACGATACAGTTATTGCACTGTTTCCTAAGTTGACACTTTGACAACCGTCCAATGTTTTCAAAACAATGGCCACGATAACGATTTGATGTCAACTGTTATCTCTATAAAAAAAACACGTAATGTTTGCTTTCACCACTGTTTCATATCGTCACTGAAACACAAAGTTAGAAAGTTAACATTAAGAATTATTCGTACTAGGACCTGGGACAACATTGACGTGATGAGAACGAAAACAGTGTAACAGTCCGTGTGGTTTGAACGCTTTTACCATACTGGCCAGCGGCAGCTGTGGAAGGCTGAGAAAAAAAGAGAAAGAACTATACTATGACGTAGCGTAGCGGAGGTGTAACCCTTTAACCGGCGATGTAGTCGTAAGTAGACACATACCATAAAATGGTAGCAATAAAGCGCATTTTCCCAGACTTCACTTCACGTGGTACGATACACAGCTGAGTCAGTTTCCTCGAATGTCGAGTGTGGAAATTCAAGTCAAACTGAGCAACAGTCATTGAGTGAGAAAAGGATGGAAGCGGAGCCCGAACGACGGCGACTCCAGCCGATCGTGCACCGAACGCCAAGGCCGGCTCACGTCACGTTTCGCGAAGACTAGACATGCCTGCGTGTGTAACTACGTAAACCACAATATATATATGCATTACTGCAGTTTATTGCACTACTTATATCCTGGATACGCATCTACTTATTATTTTGCGAAATGTTAAAAAAATCGTAGAAATTTAACTACTTATCTATTCTACTTAACATAATTTAAGTTTAATCTACCCTTATGGTAATATGATAAGAATAACACAATATTACCTAAGTACCTAATTACTAACGGCGTAAATAAAAGTCATGCTTAATATGAATAACGAACCGAAAGTAGTACAAATCTGTAGTTACATTTTTCTATATTTATGGGCATAATGTCAGAAACGATTCGTTATCATTGTTATTCTAGGCAGGGTACAGTAATTACAGTACGCGGGATAAGCATAGAGAAACATCGAAAATCTTATTTTCGGAGTAGGTACCTATGTTGATCAGCATGCCAAGTAGGTATTGGCTACAAAAACCGGAGCTAAGTAGTGAGGTTTTCTCCCAGCATCCGTTTAGTGAAGTGTGACGATAGTCGGCTATGTATATGTATACATTGCATAGCGAATGAATGTATTCACACTGCATCAGCAATTACGATTAAATTTTCTCTCGTTCAGTTTTTGTGCTCGTGAATTGACTGGATTCTTATTGTTCTTTACGACGACCACTAGACTTAATATTATAGAATAAGACAATACCTTCTTATAAAACATACTATCCCACTTGAAAAAATTGGATTAATATTAGAGTGGGTAGCTAGCAAGAATATGCCCCATACAAAAAAAAATATCATTAAATTATTTCACCGGAAATGATAAACCTGCTGCTACATAGTCACAACTTAAAATTTTTAAGTGTAAGTAAAATAAAAAAGTAAATGTGATTTTGCATGATCAATAAGGATGCGAAGCGTAGGCGGGCGGGTCAACGCCCGTCCAGGATCGTTTCTTAGGTGTTTTAGGTCCTTTCGCTATGCAGAATAAGGAGCAGACATACAATTCATTTGGGAGCAACCGTCTGGTCGATCGTGAAAACAAGAAATATTATTTGGGGTTTTTAACGCAAAACCGTTATGGTTTAATGTCAAATAGATTTACTATTTCAGGTATTAATTGTCACATATTTTTAACAAAATAGTCAATTTGGCAATAAATACGAATGTGAATCAAAAAGTTCTTGGTAATAGGGTCAAAAACGTAAAAATAAAATGTTTTTATTTTTGTTTTATTCCGTCTGAAATAATGCTTTTTGTTGGGTCTCGAAAAACTGCTCCACAGCCCATGTTATCTTCATTAAATTTAGTTGAACGGATGAGCTCCTTTAATTTTAGTCATCAGTGGAAATTACTCGGAGCTAAGTCTGGGATAGTCGAAAAAGTGTTCAGATCACGCATGATAATTTTGAGGTTTCGCTTTGAAATCTTACCATTTTTACACGATGCCATTGTGATACCTCTCCTGTCGAATGATGGTCCCTATGACATGACAGTTCATATGACAGGTTAATAAAAATTAAACTATCATGAAGAGGTTTTGTAATTATGCTATATCATCTAACAACTTTTTGATGAGCCCTCGTATATTCCCTACAATATGTACTTATACTCGTAGTAATTTTCCTTGATATTTTTCGAGGGTCTCTATTGGTTCCCATAATTTTTTTGCTCCGATTTTTTCAGTTCATAACGTTTTTCATCATAATTTTTATTAGTCATATTGTCAATAGTCATACATTTTAACAATATAAATTGCAGTTCCGATTTTTGCAGGTCATTATTATTGTTAGTCATAAAATCTGTTACTCATAATATTCAAAGTCCAGAAGGTATACCATTACATAATATTGAAGGCAATAAACTTGCTTACAATAATCGTTGTAAGGTTTTTTATCGCAGGTTATAATGATAAATAGGGGCTCTATTGCATTCCCTAAATTTCAAGTTCCGATTTTTTTAGACCATAACGTTTTCCATCATAATTTTTATTAGTCATATTGTCAATAGTTATAAAATTAAACAATACAAATTGCATGCTTACCTGGGGATTATTTTAAATTTGGCTTACTGATTTCCCCTCCATTTCTTATTTTTCATATAGTTTATTAAGCCATTTCGCCCCGCCAACGAGTCGACGGAGCCCCGCGAACGCGGGGCTCCCTTTTTCCGCTCTGAGGGACACGAGGTAACTAACAAACCTACCTGAGGAAACAGATTTATTTTTTCTTTATATGAAGGATGTTATTGATTTGGTTTCTTAGACCTTAGACGTAATTCACTTTAGTCATTTCATTACTCATTAAAAATGGGGGTCCCTTTGTTTGACATAATTATTGAAAGTCATAATGTTTAATATTATAGCTCCTAAATATTAGAATATTAGAGGATATCATTTTCTGACTATCGAAATTCGAAACAGTAAGTTTATGGAAAACAAAGGGTTGACATTGAAACGATATGATTAACGACCATTAGTCCGATAAAATATATGCCTGAAAATATTTCAGAATAATTATTGATATACCTTTGAATGTTATACTCATCAATTTTATAACTTTTGTGATTATAGCGTTTAATATTATAGATGTCTAACATTAGAATTATGAAACGTTATACTTAACAAAAATTATGACTTTTGATGTTTCTGTCCATAAATGATATGGATATCAATTTCTGACTATCGAAATTCGAAACAATAAGTTTATGGGAAACAAAGGGATCCCATTTTTCGAGCATAAATTCGTTCTTTTGTAAAACTTGTAGCAAAACAATCAAAATAAAATGTACATTAAGATGCAGCGTGTATGATGTTGATGTGCCAACAGGTTTCAGGACTCGTATTTGAAAGGTGTCCATAAATAAGTAGTATTAACATACTGTGCACGTTGGTATCTTACTTTCTTTTTTATCCCAAAGGCGACTCGTCCAGTTTGTTAACATAATGTAAATGTCATTGAATGTTGTCCGACCGGTTAAGATGGAAACACTTTTTTTTTCGAATAGGTACTTTCAACATTATGCCCCCTGTTGTTTTTAATAGCTAAATAAATTTTAATTGGTATGCCCAGTTAAAGGATCAGCTTGTGAAGTAGCAAATAAGAGATAATGTACCTAATGAAAAATTTCCCAAGGAATAGTGTGAGCCAAACGAAATTTTCTTAGTTAAACGCTTTTCATGTCACATGAAACTAAGCGAAAGTGAAGGAACGAACAATGCAAGTTCTTTAATGTTCCTTGACACTCTTTCTAAGAACGCGTACTGGCTAATTGCTCATACACATACGCGAGTAACACTGAAAGTTTTTAAAACATTACTCAATTTTCTATCCGATGGACTAACTTTTTATTTTTTATAAAATTCGGTTCGGTTTTGGGTCTCCAGTGATTATTTTACGGATATCATAAAATCATAATGTAAATATACCTACTCACCGAGATAGTTTTCTTACGTAGTCATAAATATTCATGAAGAATTGTGTACTCGTGTTAAATTTACGTTCTTATTTTCTTAGTCTTCATAAATTAACCGCACTTCGATTTAAGTTTGAGACGTCTCTGTAGCAAGGCCACAGAATAAGTAATAGTATTTTCATCACACTCGCTCAGTAAATGTGGAATTGCACGCAGGTTTAGCGGGAGTTATAGAAAAATCGTTCTCCCGAGGGAGTTATGAAGTTTCTAGTGCCATAATTAACAGTTTTTTTGTCTTTATACTTAATTTTTGTATAGTAAGTGTGATGAAAAACATTGTGTGTAACTCGGGGCGTAATAATGTTGCAAACTCGAGTCTATAAATCGCTCCGGCAAGCCGTCGCGATTTAACTTACTCTCGTTTGCAATATTCAACTTACGCCTAGGGTTGCCAACTTTTTTTTGGTGGAATATAGTATTTTCCAGAATAAGGCATCAAAAATATAGAACATTTCAAAAAAATATAGTACTTTTAGATAAAATACTAAACATGAGTGTAATATACGTTTAATCGGAAAATCGGAAATATAGTATTTTAGCGTACTATATATTTTTCCAAAAGTATATAGTACAGAGAGCCAAAATATAGTACAATACTATATAATATAGTACGGTTGGCAACCCTACTTACGCCCCATGTTGCACAATGTACTATATCATGGCAAGGCGTTCTAATTCTCTCCTCTTCCGCTCCTTCAGGATGGAACCAGGAAAGCGTTAACTTTTATTTTAGCAGCAGAAGTGTCATATTTTCAAAAACATTTCTTTTTATTGTACGATCTCTAAGTGGGGTATCTTCTAAAAACTTTTTGTATTACCTATGTAGTTACACAGTTTCTGTTTCTCTATAAGTACATCGAATAACGCAACATACATAAACAATCAGCCATGGACGTACTCACCTATTTACAGTATTTTGCAATTGCACTCTGCAGCCATTTTAGTTTAGAAGCTTAAAACGAATCAGTTCTAACCATCTCAGATTATTTTAGGAAATATGTAATTAATACCGTTTGGCAAAACAGTGATTCGATGATGAAGTTGGTTCTGTGATGCACCCACAGAAGTTATTTTTTTGAATAAAATACAAATACTGTTTTAATTTCAATATATTGCACACAGCAAAAAAAGACGTGCAAAAAAAACAGTTGATTACATAAATACAAAGACAAACAACTACAGGTCTTATCGTTATTTAAAAAGCATCTCACAACGACAACCTTAGTCCATAAAAAAACTATTTATCTCTTGACATTTTTGTTTGTATATGTACACCCCAGGCCAAAAGTATGGAAACATAGTTATTTTTCTTAATTTTTAATATTTCCATTATTATTATTGTGTATTGGTAACGCAAAAATTACTTTAGGCAGTTTTATAAGATTAAAACAGCACCCAAAGTATTAAAACATCCTAATATATGCGAAAAAATATAAATTTGAGAGAACATACAAATCAACCTTCTTAATTGTCTTTCTACGAAAGGTTGAATTTACAGTTTTATTAAACAAAATTATAAGTAATTTACTTTTAAAATGTTCTATTATCATTTTAGTATATTATATATTTTTTTTAATAAATACATTATTTATGTGAAAATTACAGTTTGTTAGTGTCATATAAGTTTGTTTTCATACTTTTGGCCTGGGGTGTACCTTGTATGTAGGTTTAAAAATGATTAAACTACAGTGCTGGCCATGTTTATAGTACATTGTGCAACATGGGGCGTAAGTTGAATATTGCAAACGAGAGTAAGTTAAATCGCGACGGCTTGCCGGAGCGATTTATAGACTCGAGTTTGCAATATTATTACGCCCCGAGTTACACACAATGTTTTTCGTCACACTTGCGATACAAAAATTAAGTATAAAGACAAAAAACTGTTAATTATGGCACTAGAAACTTCATAACTCGCTAGGGAGAACGCTTTTTCTATAACTCCCGCTAAACCTGCGTGCAATTCCACATTTACTGAGCGAGTGTGATGAAAAATACTTTGTTTTTGTCCAGCAACAACTTTTGATAACGATAACGAGTAAATTTTGATATTTGACCACTGAGAGTGAAAGTAAATTTATTTTCGCTGTTGTTTATTAATGTGTGGTATTTATACGAGTATACCACTTCACTCGCCCTCCAACATCTATCGTGGACGCGATATAAATGCCACGAACAGAAAAACAACTCGTGCCATATATTGCTCTATTAAAGCAGTAAAATAAACTTGTTTCAAACGACACGTACATGTACTTATTTTATTGTAACAACGCTCTAGACCGGCGGTCGGCAACCTGCGGCCCGCGGGCCGCATGCGGCTCGTGAAACTGTCACTTGCGGCCTGCGAGCCTCTCTGGCTATGTAATATTGAGAAACGACAATGTCTGATAAAGTCATAAATATTAACAAAGTGCGGCCCGCGTCAACTTACTCATCGTTAGCTACGCTACTAAAACTACGCAAAAAAAAGGTTGCCGACCGCTGCTCTAGACCGCCAAGAGAAAAAGCCAATACTTTTAATTCCTGAATTGCCAATACAGGCGATTGATTCGTTTAAGTCATTCAACTGTTTTCAATTATTTATTTAGCGTAGGTAGTTGCACAGCTGCGGGCGTTCAAATAATTATCCTGGCTTCATGAACGCTTTTGCAAACACCCCACTACATCATTGAAAAAACAAATTATTAAGAATCAGTTTTTTTCACCTTTAGAATAGAATAGAAAATATTTATTTGCTTTGCTTATAGTGTTATTCCACGCAGGCGTAAAGTGCAGCCGTAACTGATATTACTCCCAAGAGAGTAATGGCTCGCTTTAGGTGATAATGCACCCGCGGTTTAAGTTGAAGCTTTGGGGTTAGGCTAGTAATTTAACTAGTGAATTCTGTTACGAGTAGATAAAGAGCTTTGGAAAGTAAAGTGAAAATTATGTGTTGTATTAGAAATCGGTTATAAGTTGCGCAGATTCTACGCACCGCGGGAAACACCGCGACAGGGCGTGAGCTAGCCGCTAATAAATTGTAGAAATTCTGTTTTGTTGTCTAACATAGGGTTCTTTCCTGGCGATTGTACATGGAATTTATCGATAGCTTATCAATAGAATCACAGACGGCTTTGAGAGTTGGACGACGAAGGATGCGGCAAAAGCAATCTACTATAAATAACGCTGCTGGCTATAACCAATATTTAAGCTTATTTCTAACGTAACGTACGTTTTGCATTAGCTTAATTGTGCAGGTTATAAATAAGTACTAAAGAATAAGTATCGGGTGACTTACAAAGGAATTTTCTAAATTAAGTGACCAATTTTGATTGCTTTGGCGGATAAATGTTTGGAAAGAGAATCGGCTGATTTCTGCTTCGTAGACCGATGTCATATTTAAAGTTTACATGCAATCGCTTTGACGTAATTCGTAAACCAATAAAGTCGATAAAGTGCAGTGTTTATTTGATATGAAACGACACTTAATAAATACGATACATCGGTCGCCACTGTCGTCAGTGTTCGGAGCTCGTCGTAAACAGCCAATTGTCTGTTTTCAAAGACCGATGTGCAATATTTATCGCCGGGTACTGTATCACATACACACAATGTTTCATGTGGTATTTTCATTCTTGCCTATTCATTTTAATAAAAACGGTTGATAGATGTTGCTTTCACATATCACATTTCACAATCGCATACCAACACCCAGTTTCCCAGTTAGTTGGTAGGGTCATAACTTCTGAACAGCAGTGGGTCCTCTGTACACCGTGTGACGCGTCCCTGTGCGTGCGTGTTTGCACCAAGCACATACTACATTAAACCCCAGGAACAGACTTAATTGGAATTCAATCGCATCACGAGAGCATGTAACGACGTAACAAACAACTAAAGAGTCGATAAACGACGCAATGAGTTGAATTGACGATGTCCAACACAATTGACAGGCAGCCAGTGACCCGAGGACGGGCAGTCGTTATGCATTAATTTTATGAGCCAAGTTCGAAATATGCAGCCACGCTACTAGGCAAAACTAAGCAGTTAAATGTGTATTTTACTGCTGCTAATGAATTTAAATAATATAAAGAACCCTCTTAATTACATTTCCATGAATTTCACCCGACCTGTACTTGGTTACTCGTTGCATTACGCAATCCATGTAGGTACCTTCTGTGCGACGAGCACGACGTTAATTTGTAATGCAAAACTGCAAACATCCTATAGTTAGACACGGCGACCCATCGTTTGTTAATGGTACCCGAGAGAGTTTGTTAAATATCTATTCGAATATCCGATCCCTGGTCCTCATAGTATACCGAATCGAGCGTGTTTGTTTTATTCGACGTAAGAAAACTGTCATAAGAATCATAAGATGTGAAAATTATGTAAGTCTTAATATTTTTTTTTTGTGTTCCTTGTTATTTAAAACCCTCGCAATACACAAGACTTCGCTTTTTGAACATCAAGTTTGGAACTATCCATTAAACACTTATACATTTCAGGAAGTAACAAAACATATATTTTTACGAATCATTACGTAAATCGTAAATAAAATGGGCGTATCAATGTCCCTATGAGTGAAATCACTAAAACTATATTTTTAGCGTCCATTTCTAAGTTGGAACACAAGCTAAACGTCACTCGGAAATGTCTTTGATGCACAACATTGCTTATTAATAGGCCGTAGTCATAGTCAAGCCCTTTGAGTGCCGGGAAACAGGGCAATAAAACCGACTTTAGTATACTAAATTGGTTTTAGTATGCGCCAATATGTACCAATTGGCTAGGTGCGGATAAGTAAGTGTATAAGAAATGCCACTGGATACAGTTGTAGACTGCAAACAATCGTCAATCAGCATGACACTGAAGCATTTACATTTCCATAGTACCTATTTAGTACAAAAACAAAAACGATGACAAGCAAATTTAATTTCATCACCTGCTAAGTTGAGTGATAGGCGCCTGCACACTCAGGGCGATTCTCAAATTTCTCAATCAACGGTATAAAGTGTAAACGTTGTTCATTTCACGCGTCCAATCAATTAAATCCGTCAAAACTTATTGTGTACCCACTAGTTTCCATTGGCACGTATTTAACCGCTCAACTAATTAATCGAATTTGGGTAGTTTAAAATAATAGAAATGGGTACTAAAATTAATAGTTTGGCAACTAAAACGGAGCCTTAAAATATATCAATATGAGTTGTTGTATTTTAAATATTTTAATGCCGTTACAGCTTTTGTTTATTTTTAATAGGCAGGTACCAAATATTTATTTGGAAACTGAATTATTATATTGGAGACTATTTATGAAGCACATTTTAAAAAACAAGCGCCTGTCTATTAATTTTAAAATGAAGTTCTTTTAAAATATTTTGTTTGGTCACTACACGGTCAACCTAACACGCTCCTCCTCGCTTCGCTCGTCGTCGCACCTATCTTTTGACTCTGGCAGAACACAGTGGTAACTATTGAAATTAGGTGTTTCATAATTAGGAATTTTGACTATAAGTATTGTAAGTATAGTAGGGTAGTATACGTAAAAAAAAATTGTGGTGTTTTGTGGATTAGGAAATTAGTCAATTTAAGGTACTAGGTATCAGTGTTGGCCGAAACGTTAATGCAATTGAAATTCTTGACCATTAACCAGTACAAATTGAACCGTCAACTGTAACCGTCCGTTACCGTTTACGGTTCAATTTGTACTGGTTAATGGTCAATTGCAATTAACGTTCGGCCAACCAGGGCTCGGAACCGGTATTTTTAAAAAACCTTGAAATAGCCCAATATTTAGAATTATTTTATGCCCTGTACGTAGGACTGAATCATGTATTTATGCAACAACTTCGTATTATTAGATTGTTCCATTAAAAATTAAATAATAAACCAAAGAACGAAAACGAACGTAATAATAGCGGTATTTTTGTATGCAGCCAATACCGGTTTCCGACCCCTGCGGCCAACACTGCTAGGTATGCATATGTTTATTTTTTTTTTAAATGGAGTATTTAAAGCTTATGTATATAGGTATCTTAGGTATTCTGTTTATGTACAAAATATATAAACAACCAAATTTTATGATCGCTTTACAATATTAGTTGCCAAATTATTATTTTAGACCTATCCTATCAATTCAAGTTCCCTATAAATTTTTTGGGTGGGATTGATTTTGCTGCCAGTTTTTTAATAATATGATGCTTAAATTTGAGGCTAATATAAATTTATTGGTGCTAAAATATTAATGCACAGCCAAATTATATTATTATATGCCCAGTGAAAGTTCCTGTTTAATATTTTAGTTGCCCGGTTAATAATAAGCCGTTTCCGTTTAGGTTTACCTAAATACAGCAAGGACCGGTATTTTTTAATGTGTACTCTTGTAACTTTTCAGTCAGAGCACATCATGTTTATTTATTGACCGAAGCGAAGCGAAGGTCTACGTTTTGACTCGGGCATTTTGCTTTCGTATGTCCGGATGTTCTCCTCTACAGGTCGCAATTCTTAACCGATTCTCGTGAAATTTTGTGACTGAATTTTATGACTAAATAAAATTTTTTTGTCAATCCGGTTTTTGGAAATTTTTAAAAATGGCGGAGTCGTGATACCTGGCGCCTAAACAAATAGTCGTATCGATATCATAAGACTTTTTTCTTTTTGAGACATGTTTACAGAGTTAATAGCAAAAAATGCAGAAAAAAATTATCGCTGGTTTAGGCGGTATTTAGATATTTAATTTTAACTAATTTTAATTTGAGAAGGAGTAGCTAAATTTCGTCAACCCATCTAAGAACTATTTGGCTCAGTTTGTAAACGTTCGCTTTTTCTGTTTGCACAGAGGGTCTGGGTTCGATCCCCAGTAATTGTATGCTGGGATATTATAACTTTTTGTATTTTTTTACACATAAATTTCGTATTGTTTTTCTTTAATTTACTATACACCGTGTTTTTATTGAATTCCGTTAACTTCAGGGTATAGTTAAGTACGTTTATAAGAACTAAATGGCATAGTTAATTTTCAAAAAAAAAATTTTTTTTGTTTTCTTTTTTGTTTTTTTTTTGTTTAAAAAGTAATTAAATGTAGCATATAGCGTTGTTGTAACACGGGCATTACATTTAACTCAACCAAACAATTGAAATCTGTGACATATCAATGTCATTTCGTACATCAATCGACCGAGATTGTACTTAAGTTTAGTAGCAAATGTATGAACTCATTCTAAACACTAATCAATATGTAAGCCGGCCCTAAGGCAAGTGTACACGCTTGTAGAGGCCTTATAGTAAAAAAATAAATTATGGATTATCTCCGAAATGGACTTAATTAGAACATCGGTGTCTTTGAGAAAGTTACTTGATTTAAGCTCAGGAATGCACCCTTGAAATTAACGGAAATCAAAAAAAACACGGTGTATTTAAAGCTCTTAGCACCATGTTATTTCAAGCTCTGCTCGCGAGGTCTACAGCTCACAGAGCCACTAGTTTATCTATCTATAACATCACGGAGTTTATTGATGGAGCAGACAATCAGCGGTTAAAACGCTGTAACGTATATATTTTTTTAGAATTGCTGCTTACTTACTGTGCGCTGCTGGCTTTGACTGCCACCAACAACGTAACACTTCCAGTCGGCGAGGCGATGAATTGAACGGGATCGTGGGCGGCTCAACAATTAATCAACATTATTTTCATTTTATTTCATGATATCCGAGAACAAACTACAATTACTGAGCCGAGATAAAAGGTTATATCATCAGCAATCATACATTGTGTAATTTGCAGGGAAAGCAATTATGAGCACAACCGCCAAACTACCTACTAAAGTAGCGCACCTTTTGTCGGATTAGAACACCATGTTTCGTAATGCGTATGAGAATTGTACTCATTTACTCCGATCCATCGTTTTTACATGAGAAATGAGAACAGTGCAAAATACGAATAATAACAGCGGTTCGTAATAGACCGATAGTATTTATGCTTTCCAGTCTTTCCATGCACTTGCAGAACATTCCTTCGGCTTACATGCGTCATTAGTTCATTACTGTACATAATAATACGACCATTAATAATAAAACTTAAGCATGTTCCGTTAAAATAAATATAATACGCGTTTTCTCTTGGAAAAACTAACAAGAGTGCATCCCCTTTACCCTCCCATAGAAAATAGACCAGACAAAATGTATGAAACAGCCAAATTTTTTTTCGCGATTTTGTGGTTGGTCCCATAGTAAAAGTTACTCAATATAATTCCAAAACCTCCCTGGCAATGGGAATGCACTTATTTTATAGCCATCCTGTATAATGCTGAAACTCAACAAACAACCTAACGTTATATTATTATGATGGTATTTTTATTATGTATATGTAGTCAACAAATCATTTAAAAAAAGTGCTGCTTGACAATCCTCATTCATTTTAATGATTTACCATATCATGCATGACCAGATTTTTTCGTGTCCATACTGCAATATATTTATAGTTACCTATTGCGGCATCTTTTTTCAAATCTGATCTGCATCGGCGATGGGGCAATTTGCTGATGAGATTTTAACATGGCATGTCGGCATAAAATGCATAACACGAGAGTGAATTAAACAAATCGTAGAGTTTATCCATCAACAGACATTTGCACAGAAGTTATGCTCTAGTTTCGAGTAATTGCATTGCACTTGTTACGCGAAACGCGGCAATAGTTAGCCTCGTCAACCATTTGGTATTAGCCAACGCGTAACACACAATTATGCGTAAATAATTGTATACCTCTGTCCATGCATCGCTGTTAGTACAGAATGCAATAAAATTAGATACGATAATATTTTATGGGTTGCGTAGTACCATTGAGGGTGTCGGCAGGTAGTACAAAACGGTGCCTATAATAAAGACACAGTGCACTCCATCGTCTCCATCGAATTGCTACACTATTTATTACATTCACACAATTACAATAACAGTACGGTATAACGTTTCTAATGGAATGATGGACGTTTCGGCACCTTTGCCCATGGATACGCAACATTAAATGTATTGCTACACAGCTTACTGTAGTTATATTTCTGAGCGATTTGCTTAAACTTGCCGCAAAGTAATCAATATTTTGAAGACAGCAGTCACCAGTGAACCTTATCAGATGGCATTGGGAACTGCGGCGCATCGGTGCCTGCCCCCGACATCACCGCCTACGGATTGAATGTAATATTTTGTGAGTAAATGCCTGTTTAGAAATGATAATTTAACGAACAATTTGCAAAGCATTATGTATTGTATTGGCTGACGTTCTTTGCAATTCGACTTCATATACGCAATGGTTTTTGTGATATACATTTAGTGTTGGTTGCGGTACTTGCGGTGTTTTGAATTTAAAATGTTCTTTTCCAAGTGCATTTATTTACTTGACTGTATGTCAGTTTTGCATATACATAACGGAAGTAGATTTAAATTGAGCAATCAATCAAATCATTCTTCTTCTAATGGCATTGGCTTGAGGCAACTTTAGATAAAAGTGATGCGCGTAGGTATGACCCAACTAAGCAGCTATGCATGAGTCAGAACTTGTTACCAAGTAATTGATAGGTATATATTTTACTTTTGAGGTCAAACAACTTAGGTTAAAATAACTTCCTTGTCTTGTCTATGTCGGAATTTGAATAGTGATATTGGATTTTTTAGGTGCACGTGCAAACTACATTAGCCTCGGACGCGAGGGCGGAGTCACCGACCGACCGCGAAGGTCCAATTACTGCCCTTCAACGGAGTAACAAATCTTCAGCAAACAAGTTACAAAGGCATCAATTGTTAGTATTTGCAAATAAACAGTAACTAGCTATGTGCATAATAAATATGCACAACGCCAGACGACGTGATAATGCGGAACTAAGAACTTTTGGTTCCGCGTGTTTTCGGCTTGTCATATCGCGCCCACCCCGTATCAAGGCAGGTCAACGAGGTTCTTTTGAAAAAGTTTCACTTTCTTTTGGCTTGAGCGTGGGATGGGCGTGACGCGAGCCCGCAGGCCTGTGTCTGAGACTGCGCCCGCACGTCGATTGCACACTTTCCCTGTTTTTATGGGAATCGCATGGGGCGCCAATGATATAACAATATTGTGAAAGCTAGTGAAAATACCTAGCTAACCGACTATGTGCATTTGGCTGCCACTTTCTGTGCCCATATTCATATTTATAGTGTCACATGTAATCTCGTTTGTGTATAGTTTCCTCCTGCCATTTTATGTGGTCCCCCGATGGGTCTGATGCTTATTGTTTACATTCGACTGTCTTCCGAAACTTTAGAACCGACATTCACATTAGATACTTTAATTGCTTTGATGTGGGAACAGATACCATGAATTGCTTCACATTCAATTATAGCAGCGGTCGGCAACAAGCGGCCCGCGAACCTCTCACTTGCGGCCCGCGAGCCTCCCTGGCTATTTTGTATGTAATATTGACAAACGACAATGTCTGATATAGTCATAAATATTAACAAAGTGCGGCCCGCGTCAACTTCGGTAACTACCTACTATTTGGCCCTTGGCTGCTAAAAGGTTGCCGACCGCTGATTTATAGCAATGTACAATGTTTATTTATGGGTCCCAGTTAGTGATCCAAAAGACTCGAGCCTTTGGAGCTCTTTTTTTAGGCCTCGCCTCATCTCTTGAAGCCTAAAAGGCTAAAACTCTTCGGGCTAATAACCTTATTAAGCCCCTAAAAAAAAGCCTATTTAGCTCATTAGCCCCCGAGCCTAGTTCTATTTAAGATCCTAAACTCTTGGGGCTAATAACCTTATTAAGCCCCAAGACTCCCAAGAGTCTAGGCTCTTAAATAGAATTAGGCTCGGGGGCTAAAGAGCTAAATAGCCTTTTAGCCTTTTAGGCGTCAAGAGATGAGGCGAGCCCTAAAAAAAGAGCTAAAAGGCTCGAGTCCTTTGGATCACTAGTCCCATTAGGTAACTATTTGATAGTTGTATTTGATATTTGGGCGAAATTCTAACTAGTTTATCTTTTTATATGTATGCCAGTGACATACATGTATGCCATGCGATAATTAATAATATTTGTGTATAGTACTATTTGTAAACATTACTTTAAACCTCTTAACTTTTACCGTTATTTTTATTACTTTTAACTTTTAGTTAGTATACCATGAGGATTTACACATGACTTTCAGCAATTTATCACACTTTGAAGGTTAGAAATCAATCTTCAGACAGCTTTCAATTATTTGTTTAAGATACCTCCAACCGACCTTCTGCAGTGGGTGGTTTGTATTAGCATTGACATACATGGCCCGCAATTGCAAATGACATTCTCGCCAATTCGGCTGAGAACAATTACAATAATAGCTGGATGTGGAAACTAAACATTTGTCTTGTGCGATCGAGGCGTGCGACTACCCACTCCATACAATGTAGCCACATGTGCAATTTTATTATAGCCAAATGTTTTTCTATTGATTCAGATGTCATTTTCACAGGCAATGAGTACCTACTTTGTTATTCACCATTCTAATGAGACAGATACTGTTTTTTTTAAATAATACAGTTTGGTAGTCTGGTTATATTCACGTTGGCAAGTTGATAATTTTATGTCACAAAGCGCAATTATCATGAAAATTTTAATAGCTTTATCTCTTGAAGAGATTCTCTTCGTCAGATTACCTATATGTGCACGTCACACGGATGTTTTAGAATCATGAACTACAATTAAATGTTTACTGTTTAAATGTTTTTAGTATGTCTAAACTGTCCAAGTAATTTACGAGTAAGTAGCACTATATGTCACAGTGTTACGGTACGGCACACACCCGAAGCCAGTTACGGCGCTGGTGAAGTCTGCACGCAATCCTATTACAACAAGGCCGACTGATGCTACGGAGATACGTGTCCGTTCTGACACCTGATAGTATAATGAGGGTATGAAAGAATGAAATCAATGAAACGCTATCCGCTATGAAACCGCGCGGTGATGGAAGATCGGAAAATGAGTAATCACGTCAATTTAGATGATAGACGCTAATTACGACCAGTTATTCAAATAAAATATTTGCTAATAGTAAATAAGTAAATATGTGCCCTGACACTGCGGGATTGCGAACTGCATCGCAACCATAACGTGATTTTCTAGTGTTTAGTTGTAAAATATATGCTAATTTTTAAGGTATTTATGTATGGGCCACTAGTTGCCTGAAATAAAGATTTTCATTCATTTATAACTCTGCGGGAAGTTGCAAGTGTTAGATAATTAATTCGTGGCAAAACCAACGTGAAATAAAAACAGGATAGATGACTGTTTGTAGAAATTCAAACGTTAAGTTAACCGCCATAAAGTTCCGCCATGTTGTAGTGCGATGCCTACTTTTTGCCTAATGAAGATTAATAAAATCGGTTACCTAATTGGTTTTTCATTAATTTCATTATTGTTGACACAATCAATGCGTTGAAATTACAAATGACCTCCGAACACTAATAAACAGTTTAATGACCGGTATTTTCGACCGTATCCATGATAGTTTGTTTTATAAGTAGTTTACAATTATGATGTAGACCTGGTCTACAGTTACTAATTAATTAAAACCAGTCCTAACCATTATGTAAATGGACATGCGGAAAAAATGGAATGGAAATGCATACTAATCTGCCTATCAAATTCATATATATATATTTTTAAGTTTGATTCAAATACGAATATTTTTATGGCCTCACACACATTATGTATTCTGATTTTGCAACAATACGCAAGTGATTAGCGTGCACTGTCGCACGATAACAACAATAGCAAGCGAAACACACTAATTTATCCATTGTATCAAGAGACAGGCACGTGTATAAAGAGAAATTTCGGCAATGCACTCGCAAAGAAAGTTTACTTTGTGAACTCGTCATTTCGCGATTCAACAAACGAGTTTTTACACTCCAAGGTGATTAAAATCTACTGGTGCAGTCCCAAAATAATAATGTTTTATGTGTTGTGACGCGATAAGTAAATTCTGGTTATACAGACTTACGTTGATTTAATCAAATGCGTATACGTGAGATATATAATGGAGTAGCTATCGGTGGACGAAGAAAGTGACATGCTGACCCGCTTATTACTGCCTTCGAAGAAGCGAGAGTAACTGGATGACGTCCAGCAAATGACGCGCTTGTAGTCGACCTTAGACACCAATTAGAAAATAAAGAAACGATAAAACGCTTCAAATTGAATTATTAATTTGATATCATACCAACACATACAGGCCGTAGATGATCCAATTGACAAAATAAGTAGTAGGCGTAGTCGAAAATAGTCATTAGTCAAATGAATGGCCGGTGGTCACGAAACACTTTTATTTACCAGCCTCTGGCGGTGAAATTTTGCAGTTTTGTCGCTATTCGGCTGTTAAGGGAATTAAGTAAAATAATATATAATTATGTCGGTAGTTAGTTTAATGTGAGGCAAACGCACCTGTCAAATTGAGTGTTATCGTATCATATCTACATGACATGACAATTGTTAATTTAACAGTGATCTAATTTCGCCATGGGGATCTGGACTGACAATGTCCGATTGTGCAAATACCGGTAATGGTAGAGATCACTGCGATACTGAGCAGAGTGATAACGTGCTCGTTTGTCAGCGTGCATAGCCCGTTGACAACTATTGACTAACAGTGTTAAAATAGTATTAATTACTTTCAATACGAAATGACCTATTACTTATTAGTTATAATACAGAACAGATCAGCCAGGTCAGGCTATTACAGCGGCTTTGCTCTTATTATTCCGGTTATTTGACAAAGAGAGTGCAATGATATGATGAATTGCTATGTACTGTACCTAAATTAAGCATATTTTTATGTTGTTAAGTATTTTATTTATTCTGTAGTGAGTGTCTAATGAGTCTAATGACGCAGTGCGACCAACTCGACACGCAACACAAGTACTTTCGCCGATTAAAATCCACTGTCATGTATCAGATATTTTGCTTACGACAATTACACGTAACAAGTATAGATTTAAAGTATTAGTAGAATCATCAGAATTTAGCTTATAACAATACGAAATAACACTTTATAATGAGCCACACTAAAGACGTCGATTTCTCAAATAGTCATATTATAATAGAATATATTAGTTTATTTGGGACGAAATGCATAAATCAGATTACTGTAATATTGAAGATTTTTTTTATACAAGCAAAACAGTTATATCTGTAGAGTGTGATAACGACCATCACCAAGGCTTGTGACAATTGCATTGTATTAGGGCACGTTTTCAGTTTCTGAAATGTATGGTACTACGAAATATGTATTGTTAATAAACAAAAATATTTATATCGAATACGTGGCTTTAATTTTTTTTGTTGCCAATTTTAATACAACAACTTATTACGTATAAGTAATAAGTACAAAATTACAAACAGTCCATAGTCTCCGGACGTTGTCACTGAGGTGGTTCATTGCAAACACAGCCACGCCTAAATCCACGGTAGTCACGATAAGGACTTGCATTAAGCGGTCGTGCCCAGAAGCACCTGGGTCTGACTGACAATCACTACCTACCTCGTTTAACAACCCGCCACGCCCATCAATAAATCTGCCTGCAATAGTGCGCTTTGTGTGCGTTCCATTAGAAAATTAATCGGGAATTTGATTAACCCGTGGAGCGCCCTATTGTCACACGTGTGATACTAACTCCATCCATACTGGGGCTTAAATAATGGTTAGTCAGCTGACAATAGGTATACTTTACAAATTCTCGGTCTTGGCTGAGACATAAAAAAAACTCGGACGGACATTAGTCAGCAAGTGACAAATACATAGTAAGTACATCTCGTTGTATGTACACTAACCGGACTAATGCTGATGGATGAATTCGCACTGGTGAACTATGACTGTGAGTGCGATAATCTACCGATAACCCGACTTTCTCCCGGTTGCCGAAAGAAAAAAAAACGATCGTACATAAACAGCAATTCATTGCCGCGGAAGCGTATGGGTAATGGGTAATTCGACGTAACAAGAGTTGGAACAGATTATTAACTCAGGAGAAACTGAACCGGAAGATTGAGAAGAAATCGATAGCCATTTCGTTAATTTTCCCAGCCAATCTTTTCACGTACTTAATGGAGAAATATGTATTTTATTTATTGAGGATGAATATGAAAGATAAGTATTTAACAAACATAATTATAAATTGTACCGCTGCAGTTCAGTTTATGATTACTGATATACCTACCACTTTAGAGTTACTACGTATTTTTACCGCATTACTCATGTAACTATTTATATACTATAGATACTAGGTTATATGCTTGACCACTATCTTTTATCGCATCTCTTTGCCAAGGGAATGGTCAGTCGATTTCAACATTTATTGACAGAACCGGAGTATCAATTATAAGACACGAGACAATAGCATTAAGCAACACAATCGTTATAATCTAAGAATGATAGCATCGGATAAATTGGTATAATGTTACCGGAGAAGTCGTGAATGCTAATGCACGGTCGTGTGCACATTATTAAAGCTTAAAATTATGTTATATAACGACTGTAGCATCGCTATATCGTCCCCATCGATGTGATCGCGGTACTTATATTTATTTTTACTCAACTACGTGAAGGGTTGTGCATCAGCCTATCCCCCTATCCTAACTCTACGGGCCTGCCGGTGTATGCACGTGATAAAATAACTGTCACTTTTTAACACCGCGGGATAGAAAGTGACGGACACCGTTTTATCACGCTGTAGACAGATCGACCATCATATCCGTATTGATTTAGTTAAATTATGTTTTATCCCTGTCTTACAAATACACAAGTCAAAAGATTCATAGCTAATCCAGGCTTGCAACGTGTTTATGAATAATACCTAGGAGGAGGTTGCTTATTCTGGTTAAAAAATTTCGAACGTAATTCTGAATACCTAGGTAGTTTGGATTACTCACGGTACCTACTCTAGCTCCTCTAGCTATAGATGATGCGATTAGTTGATAACACTATAAGAGCAATTAGAATAAATAAATTTAATAATTATATTCAACATTTTCAATGGATTCTATGAGACGGTTTTACTTGGTACAAATTAATTTTCTGCGTAGGTATTACTTTCCATTTCCATCAATTACCTTCGCTTGGTTGAAAGGCGAAGGCCTTCTAATTTGCTACTGGTGTTACGGTTACTAGGTTTAAAGTCTGCTACCTGCACCCATTCGCGTGCTAGATAAGGGATTGTCTATGCTTTGGGGATTAGAGAAACTTTGGGGCGCGGCGGCCCCGAAACAACTAGTTATACCGCTATTTATTGCCATTTAAATAGGTTAATGTCAACCATTGTAGCACGTACTAAATAGTTAAGTAATTGGTTCATTTCTAAATAATACACGCGTATTATTTACCTGATAAATAATGAGTTTTCTTTGAGATTTGTAATAATTGCATGTACTTCGAGTCACGTCATTAAAGAACACCATTCGATGGAACGTATACAAAGTGTATCAAGTGACAGATTGTAGCGACAATAGTATAGGTATTTGAGCGCAATCGAAGTGGCAAAATGAAATCCCGACCGGACGCGTCGCGTCGCCGATATCGCTCTAGAAATCGCTAGGAGACACCGCCTCTCGGTCACCACACTACAGCAGGATCATAACTTCATAATAAACTCGGTATAAACTATACATTTAAAAAAAGGACACGCATCAGTAACTTATGAATCCGACCTGTAGGGACGATCCTGGATTCTGAGAATAATTAATAAAAGGTCTTCGAATGCAAACGTCAGTTAAAAAACCCACAAATAAACATATTCGTTAGGTTCAATACATATGTATACATTTTATAATAACACTGCATATTTAAAATAGTTAACACATGACATGTTTGATTGTGGAGCATGCTGTAGATGACTTAACTGTTTAGTCACAAGTCAAGATCAACTTAAAGAGTAACGCGTCCAAGATAATTTGTTGTCGACAAACGAGTTCGACCAAAATAGATCGGTTTCCAGATCAAAGTGCATTTCTAGTGGACAAGCATTAGCCGATAACCGTTATCAGAACACGTTTAATGCATTAAGCGTTTGATAACATGCCTAATGGATGCAGTGGTGTTTAGTTTGAATGATATTCCCAAAAATGCGAGGTAAAGTTCTATTCGGTTTATTAGGCTTATATTATTTAAATTTTTGGTACATTCTGTTCAAAAGTTAGAGGAAGCGGGACACATTTTTTTGGACTTTAGAAGCGTTTTTTTAAGTATTCACTTAATCTTATACCTTTAAACGAGCAATTCTTGGATGTATATTTGTTTATTTATATGTATGTATATATATATATATATTTCGGAGATCTCTGAAACGGCTCTAACGATTTCGATGAAATTTGCTATATGGGGGTTTTCGGGGGCGAAAAATTGATCTAGCTAGGTCTTATCTCTGGGAAAACGCGCATTTTTGAGTTTTCACATGTTTTCCGAGCAGAGCTCGGTCTCCCAGATATTCATTTTTTAAACATTAAAATTAACACCTATAATTCGCATATCGAACAGTAATAATCACTGTTTTTTTCCTTTAAGTCACATGTATAGATTGCTCCCCTAAACATACTTTTATTTTTACTTACTACTTTAATTTTTAACTTCTATACTAAGTAGCGGGCTCACAAAATACACATATGTTCCAAATATCATTAAGATATACTTAGCTAAGTTTTTGAGTAAAATGGCTGGGACAGACGGACAGACGGACGGACATCCTAAAAAGTATCTTACTAGTGGTAAGCGTAATTGCAGAAATATGCAGGAAAATAAAATGATAGTAATGCTTATAAGCCTATAATGATTTTGTTATTGTATTGCAATACGGAAATTAAAACAATAATGCATTAATGTATCTTACATCATAACAGAGATAAAATATAAACTAGTAGGTACCAGCCTCCGATATTTCGACATTTGACCTGACATTTAGACGGGTGCTTCGTAAATGAAGCATTACGTTTTAATAAAAAAGTAAACAGAACTTATAGAAAGCCAACATAATATAAGAGTCGTGAGAATCAGAATCAATTAAACCATCCATCGAAAGCCTGAGAAGATGATCTAAGTAGCCAGAGCGATTATACCCGTAGTTGTTGATAACATCGATACAGTAATGCTGATCAAGATTACGACTCGGTAACAGAATAACGTAACACTGTTATTAAATCTATTGTTGGTATATTAGCACCGGTTTGGCTGCTCATTATGACCCGACAACATTATATCAATAGATCTATCTAACCTAACCTAACCTTACGAAATATGTAGAACGTGTTCGAATCATACACGTTTCAAAATAATACCATGTTGGTCCTATTAAGTTGGTCCATAAAAGCATGGGTGTCCGACAAATACTTACCAATGAATTTAAGGGGTTTTAATCTCATTTAAGATCACATTTCATTTCATATCGTATACATCATATGAGTTAAGGGAAATTGAATAAACAAGGCCATGACAATGCTAATGTAGGTTTAGTTTTCTATATTATGCGCAACTAGTTATGATTTTTTACAATGCCTAATAGTGTACATTATACTTTATTAAGCATAATTTTGTGTCCAATACAGCTCAGATTAAATCAATTTTTTGCAGATTTTTAGCGACGGCACCAAAGTCGCCCTTGTACTACATGATTCAATGCCTAATTTTAAGCGTAGGATGACGCATAGAGACATTAGGGACCTAGCTGAAACCTACTCAAAGTTTTATATTCTCTAATACGAGGTCGACCAAACTCACAATTCTCTTATGCTGTAGCAACTTTCACGGTCAGACACCACGCTATACTAAAAAAAACGTTATCTTGTTTTTTTTTTCTTTCTTTACTCACAACTGCCACGAGATGTAAGCTTAAATTTGACCTATATACAAGGCCAATTAAATAATCATCATATAGTGAACGAAAATTTCAAGACTGATATTTACCAGCAATAATAGCAATATTTTACACAATATTGTTTCGTTTGTGTCGTTTATGGAAACGTCCTCAATAGAATCATATGCAGTGACAACAGCAATAGCGTGACGACAAGAAAATGCGGGTTACCGTTTAGAAATCGTTCATTCTTAACGTACCACCGTACTTACACCCGTAATTCACCTGGCATGTCAATTACATGTTCCACACTACTATCTCACTAATTAGAATAAAACAAGAACTATCGTATTTTGTGTAAAATAAAAATTACATTACAAGTAAAATGACTTACAGGATTTGGAAAATTTACAGTTTGTTTCTGCAAATTAACTAAATGTGCTACAATTTTTCCTAAGGCATGATGTATATAGCGGAATTCATAAAATACAGTAAGTACACATAGAAACTTTCATTTTCGAGCAAGTGTATGATTCTTTTTGTCCAGCACTGTATAAAGAGTGAACTCTATAATAAATATAAAAGTTACAATGGTGAAAATTAAAGTTCCAAGTTCATAAGCAAAACAGTAAGGTATTACGTAGTGTACCTACTTATCAAAATCTTGTTAAATGTAATTAAATTAACAACTATATATGTCACGTTCTAATAGCACGTTCCAATCTAAAGGAACTTTGTAGGGCATAGGGTTTCTGCAGCGCTACCAAGCCGGACAATAATCGACTATTACGTAAATGTAGTATAAATTAATCAGTAAATCAGTATTATACTAGTATTCCCATTTTGCAATGTTTTTAGGGTTCCGTACCCAAAGGGTAAAAACGGGACCCTATTACTAAGACTCCACTGTCCGTCCGTCCGTCAGTCCGTCCGTCCGTCTGTCACCAGGCTGTATCTCATGAATCGTGATAGCTAGACAGTTCAAATTTTCACAGATGATGTATTTCAATTGCCGCTATAACAACAAATACTAAAAAGTACGGAACCCTCGGTGAGCGAGTCCGACTCGCACTTGTTATTTATTGCATGCAAAATATTTTTATATTCGCCAAACATTTGATGACTAACCAATTTTAACGACAGCAGACCGTTCAAGAAACTTTAAAGAAAAATACAGGAAACAAAATTAACATATACCTACAGGAAAAAGCCGGCCAAACGTGTGTCGGGCCACGCATAACGGAGGGTTCCGTACCTTCGCGGCACTTATCTAATCTAGCCATTGTTGTAAATGTAGGTACCCAACATCTATCCAACGTAAATTTAATTTAAAAGACATTGAACTGATTGAACAATAACATAAACTTCAGATCGTTGTAAATTAAAAATGTTATTGCTGAATGGTTCTAATCTTCCTAGAGAAAGTAACTAATTGGAGTTTACAGCGAATAAACAAAATATGGATCACGTGTGGCTGAGCTTTCGTTTGCAAATAATGTAAGGCAGATAGTATCATATTTTTGCGATAGGTTGGAATATATACCTTATATTTAGAAGCAGTAAGGTTACCATTTGATTGTTATAGTTGATCGATAAAGGATGTCGCAGAAGTTACGCCCCGATATGATTCGCCGCGGAGCCGTAGGTAATGAGGATATACGGAGCCGTTACAATCTCGATATAAAATGTAACATTCAGACAAGCAGACAAATTGCGGTTAGAAACCGATAAATGCACATTATAGAAACTTAGAAAGCCGATATAGAATTGGTAAAGTTGCGATTTTCGTTTTCACCTATTATAGCAATGGCGGCGGTTTATTCGGGGTCTCGGCTTTCGATTCAAACGATTACATGGATGGCATATAGCTGAATTTCATTTATCAACGATCAGGAAGCAATTGTGCGTGATGTAATACCAAAAATTACTAGAAATACTAATATATAATACCTAGTAGAATACCACGTTTATATTATATTTGGCAGTTTAAGAAATACCTTTTGAACCTACATTGATGTGTACTGAAACAAAGCCGTCTTCACCAGTCAAAAATCCATTAGGTGTTGCGTAAAAAGAACATTACGATTTAATGGAAATTCCACGGTTCTTACAGTTAACGTCCGCGGCTATGGCTTTGAATGCTGTTGGATGTTGCAGAAGCTATCGATGTAATACGAAATTAGCTGATGCAATCGAAATAAGTCATTAGCACATAACAACCCATGCTCTCCAGAACGCATGCAATTTATTTGCTAATGAAATAAATAAATCAACACCATTTAGGTGCAAAAGGCTGAAGAAGTCCTATTCTCTCTCGTATTTCAATGAATTCTTATGATTATTAAAGTTACATTTTGCTTAATGAGAGAGTGAGACGCAATGCAATTGGACAGGTGGAATACCATCCTAATAGGTATGTAAAATACGATTTTGAAGATATACAGTCGAATATATTTAGGCTGTGGCTTGAATCAGGCTGCTGGCATGGTTTGTGTATTGCGAATAAAATTTGTATTGGCTTTTTATGATATTTATATTTGTTCCAACAGTGGATAAATGTGATGTGTGCGTAAGAGTTTCATACTCGTAAGTGCAGAATCTATATCTACGTTATGATTGTGATGCACGCACCAGTTTCCGTACTTTCCTTTTACAAAACGAAACTGTTTTCATTATGGCAACGTTTTTAAGGCACAAGTTTTCAAATCCATATTAGTCCGGCATAAGCGGGTACCATGTAGGTATCTTATCTAAGCATTCTCCTTAAAAAGAGGAAGCTGGTCCCGCAGGGTATATTCACTTTGCAAGCGGTATTTTTATCATTACAAGGCTTAGAATACAATTTTTTGTTTTCCACCCGAGGCTGACCACAACGCAGCAGAAGTTTCGCAAGTCAAATCCGAACTGGCTGATAATACCAAACTGAGCAAGAGCATTGCCAACTAGGTAGCTATAGGTTTTGCCAACACGCGACTGGTACTGGTACGTAACTATAAAGTTTATATCGAGTATGCACGAAACTTTACGGGGCACTGAATCATACTGAGTCAGCGTGATGCTGAAATAGTGAAAGTAACATGTCGAGACACCTTTTGTTTTAATAATAATTTGTAATTTAGATTTGTTATTCATTATTCGTGGCTTAATCATTTAATATTACAGCTTATGTACACCACTAAGTTTTGTTGGTCTTAACGAGGAGTTACAATATAATTATTGGAATGTAAATTCAGTAAGTATAATTTTATGGAACTATCTAAGTATTTTAAGAAATAATAGAAATAATTTACATTCTGTTATCTTGCCTAATAAACAAAATAAATACGAACGAAAAGGCGAACGACGATAAATACGATTCAAATATTTCAAATCAGTACAGATTTGTGCAGATACATTAGGTAAAACTATGACGCAGTGAACGTTTTCATAGTTCGGCTGTGGGGGGTTAGCTCACGCTAGCACCAGTCCGCCCCTGGCACCCGGACTTGGCATGCGATGCGACCTCGGGACCATAAAAATTGTATTATCTTTCTCATAACCGATACACGCACAAGACATCAGTCTGACAAAGTTCAAGGACCTAATTCGTGTAGCACCACAGCTAAATTAATCAAAATTCTTATTTATTAATAATAATTAATAAATAAGACCACGTCGGCGTGCAGTTCCCATACAAATTGCAGTCGGGTGTCAGTTTGCAGTTCGTCTGTATCGGCCCTAAGTAACACGATTATTAAAATCCCTGCATAAGATCACAATTTTATTCTTCGAGCAACACGGAAGGGAGGCGGCATTCGCACTATTTCCCCTCTGCCGAGGTACAAGATTAGCGCGTCAATCTAATCTAGCGCGGGTAATAAAACTAGTTGCACTTGGATTTTTCACTAGACTGAGTCCAGACGCGCGCGTGAACACTGCTGCACAAAAATGCCTGTTTGCTCGGTTTTTTGTTATAAAAAGAGGTCGGGGACATCAAATTTACAAAAAGAAAGTGTTACATTTCACATGTAATATTTTTTTTACATATCATACGTTTAATTACATTCAAACACAATTATTATATTTTAGTCTCATGTAATTGTTGGATTTATCGATTTTGCTCGCTCAGTACAAATTGCGGATCGGTCGAGCGACAAATCCGACTTCTCATCTCTCAGAATACAATTACATACTTCAACGAAAATGTGTTAGTGTGCGTGTTGTGACACTTGTCACTCGTCCGTACACAAAAAGAGATCGAGGTTTGCAAGATTTGTCTTTGACGTGTGTCATTTTCTATGTATTTGTGTCGTCATTACAGATTGGATTTTGTATGTAAGTGTGTGAGAAGTGCGACTGTGTGCACCTTTCCCCCCGCGAAAAATGGCAGAAAGATTTGTACGGTGAGATATCGCTTGGGCCCCTCCCTTCCGATGTGTCGGAAGCCGGTGTTGCTCGAAGATTTTATTAGTTTAGTACATACATACCTAATTAGAATATTGGAATCTGAAATCTGGATCGCTAATAAAAATAAACTATTACATTTCTATTGTAAGTTTTTGTCCGCTTCCCATATAAGCTGTAGCTAGACAAGCTTCATTTGTCTTTTGAATTACAATTGTGAGAATAAAAAGCGGGTAACCTTTGTCACGTTCATAAAATGGTCGTATGTGCACTCGAGGCTCCGCTAATCATATGTCATTTTTAATTAAAACGAAACGCTAATACGGCGTTGTCTCGCTCAAATTAAATTGTGTCAGACGCTTGCCCCACATCGCATTGTCTGTCGTGGGATCGAGTTACCATTATTGTTCATTGGTTTGGTGGCAAAATAGAAAATTATAAAATTAGGTGTTCTAACTTCCCAATCAAGTGATACTTTAATATAAGATTAATGGAAGAATGTCCTTTTCCAACGTGGCACAAAAAAGTCAGATAGCTTAAAGGACACATCGTATGTCATATCTGTCAAGACTGAATTTTAATTACGTCGACCCAGCCGGTTCAGTTAACAAGCCACAATCTGAAATCTTGAGTTTCACTTGGCTTTCTTTGCGTCATGTCATACAAACATAAACACTAACAACGATATAGTTAGCAAACTCTTATTTTACTATTACCTGTTATTTAAGTGTGAACCTTAACCCTCATGTAGCCAGGTTTGAGTTTTCTTATACATTGATATTTAAAATGAGAGAGTTAAACATTTGTTTGTTAATACTTATATGCATAAGGCATATACGCAAAGTTTTTGTCAGCGTTTATTTAGTAAGATTGCCGTTAAGATATTGTTTATTTTAATAACTGCTGGTCGTCATGCTACCAGAATCATAGATATATTGCATCAAAGATATGTTAGAGTTAAATAAAATAGTTTACAGTGTAAGCTTTGTTTAGCTAACGTGTCTAACTAGGTATTATTTGTAACGCTGATATGTAATAATTCAGCCTATATACGTCCCACTGCTGGGCACAGGCCTCCTCTCATGCGTTTGGGCTATAGCTGAAACAAGTACTGCCGATGCCGAGTGAAGAGAGAGATTTTTGAAAATACAATGTAAACAATACGGTTGAAATACTGAGCAACTAGTCTAAATGCGTACAATACATAGTTGCATAGGTATAAATAACACTTAAACCAAGTGCAGTTTCCTTGGTCCACTCGCATTAGTGGTTACGCAAAAACGGATGAACGCATTTAACGCGTTTGTGTTGCCTTAAAGAACGTTTTTGTCGTAATAAAACATGCTATGCAAGTACCTACACAAGTACACATACATATTTTTAAAGTAACCGGTAGAGCTGAATCGTTTTGCCAAGTTTATTAACTTCGGATCTTATTTGCAGTTAACTTTAAAGATTATGGCGCAATACCTCTTTATGTGAGGCAAAGGATATTTTCGTTATAAATCCATTAATCTATGAATATCTGCGTGAAATAATAAGAATTAAAGACAAGGGTGATGAAATCAAATAATCTTACACCTTTTAATTGCGGAGAATTTGGACGGAATTATATTTTCCCACGTTACTTCGCATTCACGAAGCTGACTGTACCTATCGTAAATCATATATTCCCGGGAACACAAAGTCACGGACTTAAAAATTAACATGGTTTTGCATACTTGATGGCTCGATTCGGTGGCGAAACACTCGAAGATCTGGCAATGACATGGTTGCTAGAGTCCGCCGTAAAAGGGCATGATGCACACACCGAGTTTTGCAGTGAGTTGTGTTAAACGAGTTATGCTGTGTTGCGATTTTTAGGTGGATGCAGCTTTTAGGGACAGCAGTTACAGTCGCTATCAGATATATCGGAGTGGCCAAGTTGCTCAAAAATATCTGTACGTGTACTTTAACGCAGGGATCGGATACCGGTATTTTTTGTATGGGAACGAAAACGGTATTTTTTCGTTCTTTGTTAATTATTTCATTTCTAATTGGGCAATCTAATTAACGAAGTCGTTACCTAAAAACACAACCAAGTCCAACATTTCGAGTATAAAATAATCCGAAAAATATGGTTATCTCTTAGTTTTTGCAAAAAACCGGTTCCGATCCCTGCTTTAACGTCTTTAACAGAGGCACCTTAGCCACTGCGATATATCTGACGGCGACTGTAGCTAAATAATTTGGGGAACTTATTCTTATAATTACTGATAACGAAATTGGTTCAACGACATGATATTATTATTTGCGTAAAGTTGATAAAATCGATAAAAATTCTATCTTCATCATCATCTTCCTCGCGTTGTTCCCGGCATTTTGCCACGGCTCATGGGAGCCTGGGGTCCGCTTGGCAACTAATCCCAGGATTTTTTTACGAAAGCGACTGCCATCTGACCTTCCAACCCAGAGGGGAAACTAAGCCTTACTGGGATTAATTAGTCCGGTTTCTTCACGATGTTTTCCCTCACCGAAAAACGACTAGTAAATATCAAAATGATATTTCGTACATAAGTTTCGAAAAACTCATTGGTACAAGCCGGGGTTTGAACTCGCGACCTCCAGATTGCAAGTCACACGGTCTTTCCGCTAGGCCACCAGCGCTTCTAAAAATTTTATCTTATCACAATAATAATGGAAAAAAAAAAAATCATCCTTCATAAGCCATATGCCTCTCCATACGCTTTTTTAAGAAGCATATCGTTTCCTCTCTCTCCCCCTGGCTGTTGATTATCAAAGAAAAGTAGCATCATGAATAGGTAACAGATAAAAAACGACAGAATTGCTTTCACATCCAAATTTTGAGTGCTGTGCCCGCATAAAATACGGTTTGTGTAATTTCTCCTGTCCACCCTCAAGGGATGAATATTGGAAAACAAAGCTTATGTTCATACTCAATACCTACTATGAATAAAATAATGGGTTCTCTAATTTATATATGGAAAAGACGGAACAGACAGACATACAAATGCATACTGTCTCCCATGCCTCTCTGCATACAGACCTAGCTTAGTGCGGAGACCCCTGGAAATACTGTATTTATAAAACCATGCTATGCATATGCACCAACCAATGTTTCACCAATTCTGTATTACAGTAGTGAATTATCTGTTTTATGTGCAATAAACATATTTTTATCTTATCCTATACATAGAGCGAGATTACCTACATTACCTACTTTCACATTCATAATATCTTAATTGATTGATGGATTTTTGCAAACATGTAAATTAGGTTACATCAGTTACATGCAATTTAGTAATAGTAATAGCCTTTATTTCATGCGTTTTTGTTATTTTTACACTTTCATTGTTGTTACATTTATTAATTAAATTTTATTTGTTTTTCAATTTATTTTGTTCATTTGCATGCCGCGTGTGCGGAAAAGGCCTCCCCCAGTTTCTCCCATTCCTTCCTATTCTGTGCTGTTCTCCACCAATATCTGTCGAAATTTCTTAGCTCATCTCTACATGCAATTTATTTATGTTTATATAAAAAAAAAGTCAAGCAACAGAAGTGGCGGTGGACTGGCCACATCATCAGAAAAGGGGGCACAAAAGGAAGAGAGGAAGGCCTACTCTTCGATGGTCAGATGACTATAAAAGGATAGCCGGAGTGGACTGGCCCAGGAAAGCAAGAGACCGCGGTACCTAGAAGGACTTGGAAGAGGCCTATGTCAGAGGACAAGCTGAAGTTGTCGATGGAACCTAGAAAATAGTAAATAGTAATATATATATATATAATAGTGAAAAATAAGGTATAGTTTTAAGTAGATAGAGTATTAATGTTACAAAACTTCAGTAATAAAGGCTATTTTTATTTTATTTTATTTTATTTTATTATTAAATAAATAAGTAAATAAATATTATAGGACAATCTTACGCAAATTGATCTAGTCCTACGGTAAGCTCAAAGATGCCTTTGTTGTGGTACTACACAACAATATACCCGAGGTTCACAAGGAACCCGAAAGATTTCAGAGGCCAAAAGATGAAAAAAATGTAATATGAGTTTAGGTGAAATTCTCCAAATAAAAAAAATTGATTTATTTTTTGAATGTATAAGTTTAATTAAGTCAATGAGGAATAAACAATTCATAATGAACTCTGTTTATAAAAAAATACTGATAATGTACTTTAAAGATAAACAACTGTAACCAAAACAAATACAATATCTATTCCACCCATATGTGCTGAACCACTGATGCAGCTTTGTTATTGGAAAGATGATAGGTACATTGCATTGGAAGCATTTTTTTGTTGTATAAACACATCCTGGGTGGTAAGTTGGCTGGTGTGTGGCTTATAGTTTTACTGCATCTGTTAGTCTGTACATCTGTATGTCACAAACATTTTACTTGAATTGTGAGCTATATAATAATAAAAATATTGAATCAGTATGTTTTATGTGTGTTCATACTTACATTTGACATTATTTATTAATCATATGGGTTTCAAATTTCCTAGTAAAGGCAAATTTAAGTGCATTCAAATACAAATGGATTCGTATTAAAAATAGCATTGAGATCTGCTAAACATGGTTATGGAAGACTCACTAAATATGTATATATTCTTTGTTTAGTGTAAATGTTTGTGAACAATTCACGAGTATAGGGAATTCCCCAAGCCAAATAAGTCAAGAAAAAGTTAATTTCCTTACAAATAAAATGTATGATTAACAAGCAAAATGGTAATTGTTTCATTATGTCCACTCAGTGTCTTATTATCATGGTAACTACCTGATTTAAGCAAAAATGATGGTAAACAAAGCCTTGAAAATATTCTGAGAAACTTGCATAAAGACAACAGTTTCTGTTTGCAAACCCTGATTTAAAGGTAACTTTAGAGTTTTGTTTTTAAGCTCTTTGGAGGGATCCAGGGTTAGTGTCAAGCTGGAAAAAACAAGTACCTTAGACAAGTAAAAGTGTAACAATACAATTACTCACCACATTGTTGTAATTGAAGGTTGCAGTGTCAGGAGGAAAATATTCTCCGTTCATCTTGTCGCCCATCGCGAGACAAACACTAATTATAACACACACAAATTTCACGTCCCTGGCATTTCTCTAAACGACGCGCCAATCGTGGAAGAGTCCTAATTTGGATAAAATGACTGACGACGGTTGGGAACCTCGTAGCTCCTAGAAGTCCGAAGAAGCATTATACTTGATCATACATTTTTGAACCAATTATGGCCGTAGTTCAATGAATACAATAATTCACCGTTTTCGATTTCTAGAATAGTTTAGATCCGTTTTAATGCTTCTAATTACAACTTGTAAAATTATTTTATTTGACAATTTACCTTGACACACATAAATGTCAAAACCGCCATCTTTTACGTGGGGCTGCCAGGCTTAATTTTGAGGTGAGTTGTGAGTTGCCACTCGCAAAACTATTAAGGGCGCTACAGACCTTGCAACAAATGCAATGCCATAAAAGCAAAGCATGCGATTGTCGGTTTCCCCACTCTAATTGCTCTAATAGCCTCTACAAACGTCATCGAAAATCGCGTGAGATTTGCAAACATTGCGGCATTTAATCGATCGATTGACTTTGTTGCTCCCACTTACCGGCAATAGGGTATTATACTGTATTTAAAATAAATTATTTTACACCATGCATGAAATAAAGCACCAGATAATTATTCGAAAAACATAGATAGGAGTTATTTTTAAACACAAGTTCTATTTAATAAATCGGATAGAAATATAATAAGTTGGTGAGTTGACCGTGACGTCACGATGTAATGTTTCATATAAATTCCATATTAGCAAATCGTTTTGACAGTTCTAAAAAAGTAACTGATTTGACTAGTAGGAAAATACCCTATTATTTAAAATCGAATGCCATTTATTGCAAGTTCTCTGCGCTTCACAAGCCGATGATGCCTCCAAAAATATAAAATACCCTATGTTCAAATTTAAATTTATCGGTCAATTATAAAAAATGTTCCTTTTTCCACCCACGCCACCCTTAGGTTACACGTCCGTGGGTTCGGTCACCGAATAAATAATACTACTAGGTACAGAAGACTCACTCTCTAACAAAACGCGTCTGTTACGATCAGCACAGATATGGCCGCTAGGTGGCGACAGCGCCACGCGCGGTATATGGCTTTCCCCAAAATTGAGACGGAACGGATGTTACTTTTAGCTACCTGTAGCAAAGCGACGAAATCGCGGAGTGAGCCGCGCCTGGTTCGGTGCTTCGGTGTATACGTAAAGGTAGAAACAATCAAACACAATCTACAGCAAGTATAATTTTTGTAATTTAGTATTCATTTACTAAACATTATTTTAAATACAATTATATAGCACCCTTTTCCTTTTAAAAATACTGATGTATTAAATGCATAAAAACTTACCCTACTCCTTAGTCTAAAAGCCGTCACAGACTACCGCACGTATCGAGTGTGTAAACCAAAGAATATAATACTCACTAGGAGAAGAACGATAACTCCATACAAAAAAATGTCCCTTTCAAAAGTTCGTTTATACTACTAGCGCTCTGGTGGGATACCATTGTAATTAGAATTGACAACCCGTTTAGCCTAGCGGGTATTGGCAGTAATCCAGTTCAGGAAGCTAATGGTCCTGGGTTCGAATCCCAGAGAGGGAATTTCTTATTGTATTTTTTTATTTTTTGTTGGGGTCAGGTTTTTAAGAGCCCATCAACGTGCACACTAGCGCCACTGCTGAATACAATAAACTAGTTTTTATGTTATTGGATTCGTCAATCTACCCGTCCAAAGTTAAAACGGCCGTTTTTGTTTTGAGCTCATAGATCGACGAATCCAGCAACATAAAATCTAGTTTGATGTATTCAAAAGGTACCTAAATACACAATACAGTCCGTAGCGGCCCCTTTTTTAAATACATGTCGTTAAATTTAAATAATCACGATTATTTAGCAGTGGCGCTAGTGTGCACGTTGTTGGGCTCTTAAATTAGCATTTCACAAATAAGTAAAAAAATACGTTAAAAGATAATGATTAGGTACTATATTCAGAAATTCGTGAAATATAAAAGGTAACAAAAAGTTACGTATTATTAAGATATAAATATTTTCATAATACATATGAATACATACACTGATATGGCAAATGGTTACAAGTTGTTATTACATCTATCCGGTTATCGGACATTTTCTGCTTCACAGCTCCGCGCAGCGTTCTTGGTCACCGGGAAACTAGTTTGGATATGCGGCAGATACGTGCCCTTCTGAGCTTTTTCCAAGAAATCATATGACGGCCCAGGATTATATTATTATCTCACGCTCAAGCCATCTGCTGATTCACTTTCTAAAACAAAATAGTCAAAAAATTAAACAATATAATCTATCTTCCTAATTACTAACGTCGCTAATTCCTAGGGTTACCAGCTTAAACACTGTGGGGTTTTACATCTATGTTGAATTTTGATTATAATTTCGGACGCGTCCGCGGGACTTACGGGGATAGTAAGATTAAATTATTATATTTGAATTTGGTAATTAGCACGCTCATTTTTATTTAAAGATTAATATATATCTTACCTTGAAATTATCGCTGTTTCTGATTTACTACAACGGTTTCCACACACACATTAGGGCTTTCCATAATCCGGATAAGAATTGTTGATAAAGTCGCCATTGCCGGATACATACAGCAAGGAAGGAAGAGAGACAACGGTTTAAATTTAACTAAGTCTGTGCGAAGACGCATTTAGATATGTTGCTCGTACATATGAATAGATTTTATTTTCAAAATTAATAGGTAAATAAATATATTTCAAGTGAATAAATCGTTTTATATGAAAATTTATATTTTTGCATTAAATGACTTAAATGACAGCATTGACATTACAGACTTTTATCTTGTCTATGTTCTTACCGGCCAGACCCAAATCAAGGCCTATCAAAGAGGCCAATTGACAAAGATTTTTTTTTATTTTATCAAGGAGGGTAGAGGCACGTCTACCCTTCGTAGATTTTATGAACATAGACAAAGAAAAACTGAAATATAATAGATAATAATATACATATATCAAAAAATAAATAATAATTTACATATGACTACTTCATAAAATACAAATCAAAATAATTTGATTTGTTCCTAGAAATCGCATCTATAGACAAAGCCAGTTCTAGCAATGTTGCTGTAGTAAAATATTTTGATGTTAATTACTGGCAATCTCGTCTGGGAACGGACAACACATGCACAATTTTGAAGGGTCACATCGTTTCAAGGAAGTCAATAGGCCTTGGTGTAAACCGTGTAAATTAGTCGCAACTATGTTAATGCGAGAAAGAGATATTTTGACCGCACCAAGGTCGCAGTGCGGTAGATCCCATTAGTACGGGAACTTTTTCAACGCGCGTTAAGCCCCCTCCACACTCGTGCGCGAATCGCGGCGCGAAGCCGCGAACGCGAGTGTGGCGTCGATTTTCACAGACAGCGAAATCGACTCCACATTCGCGTTCGCGGCTTCGCCCGCGATTCACGCGCATAGTCTGAAGGGGGCTTTAAAAAAGCGTTTGAATGACACAAATGGATACATGTGTATTTTTTCCATAGAAGGTAGGATCGTATAGAAGTGGTATAGGTTTATAATCGAATGACAAGCCAAACGCGAGTGTGAACGCAAGCGCGCGTCCCGCGCGAGCCCCTTTGGCTCGTGCCCAAAAAACCGCTCCTCCACGCGAGCCGAGCCACGAGCCCACCGCTTACACTCGCGTCTCGTGGCGCGGCTCGCGGCTCGTCTCGTGGCTCGCGCGAGACTCTAAACCGGGTATTATATGCGTGCCTCCGTGAGGGACAAAACATACGCAAATGCGACACTGTGATTGGTCGAATTCATTTGTTGCCCACCATTATCCATACAAAAAAAAGGTGGGGAACAAATAAAATGTGAGACTGTGACAAGGACAAACAATAATAGCTCTTTCGCTGCTACTCCTACTGAAAGATACATAAGACTATCCCGTTCTGTCAGTTACCCCCACCACTCATGCCAGATCCAGGTATATTCTAGATTCATGATTTTTTCACACGACAGCGGTGACGCTTTTTATCAAGCGTTGGGGGTCATCCATTAATTACATCACACGTTTAGGGGAAGGGAGGGTCAAGAAAATGTGACATGTTGTGACAAGGGGGAGGGGGAGTCATAAACTTTGTGACGTCACTTTAACTTCATCAGTAACCGAAAATTTAGAAAAAAACCTAGAAATTCATGTGACGTAATTAATGGATGACCCCTTGTTGGATTTTCGACTTTAAACCTTGGTCGTTAAATCGAATTTAGGTTGCGGACAAATTCAAGCGCTTTTTTAACGCGCGTTGAAAAAGCTCTCGTGAGAATGGGGGCTTACGGCTTTAACTTTAGACTACCCTCTATAGTCTAAAGCAACGGTACTCGATCTTTTTTTATGAGGGCCACAAAGACGGTTTTACTTTGTAGCGCTTGTAGCCCCGCGCCGCAAGACGATTTTGTTTAAAGGTGTCGTTCGAATGGCAAGGTTATGTAATCTATACCAGTACTTATTACCTGGCGGGCCACCTAAAAAGCCTGGCGGACCGCAGGTTGATACCGCTGGGTCTAAAGGGATATTTAAACATATTCACAAAACCAGTTTCGCACCCGAAGAGTAAAGGACTATTACGTCTAACATACCCACTATAAGATAAAATATTAGCATGATGTAAATAAATTATACGATATCGCACATCATGGTTCTTTATACATTTTGTAAACGGGCATTTTGAACACTACTACTAGGTGGGCAATATTTGTGCAAATATTTCTGAAGGCCATCGGAGCCTACGCGTTGTTCTATCATTCTTAGCGACAAAGCGAAGACTTCATTCGCTATATCCTTGTCCCTGCATAAAGCGGACTCTTCACAGTAAAAGCAGTTGTTGAAATACAGGCCCGTGACGCCTTCGAGCTCCGCCGCCGTGGCTACGTACACCGTCGTGGCGGCTGCTTGTTGCTGAAAGAAAACATACTTAATTAGGTATTGATGTAGACAGTTGGCTGACCTCCCCTATTCATTGCTAATCCGAAGGCGTAAGAGAAATGTTTATGGATATCTTATAGAACATAACTAGACACAGGTAAAACCTATTCTGACGTCATCTATAAAAACCTTTGACAGTTGCCAACCCCACTGAAATACGTAAGGTGCAAAATTGTATACATATTTAATACTGACTGTACTTTGAAATAAAATGAGCAACATTTACCCATGACTTGGTGAAAGGTCGGACAAACATGAACGCTAGCCTGTACAGCCACCAAGACTTGCTCAGGTTTGTGTAGACCATGTTGCCCGGGTGAAGTGAGTTCACGCAAATGCCTTTGCTTTTCCATTCCTCGCTCAGAATCTGAAAATATTTGTTTCAATTGTTAGTGTCACCTAATAAGAATGGGTTTGCAGCATACAACTATTAAAACAAATAGTGATTTTTTTACAATCTTGATAATGCTCTGGTCCACTTCATTTGATCAAAGAGATAGATCTATTTTTATCACATCTATTTTTCTGTGTGTGTAAGAGCTTTTTTTGGTACTTACTACAAGAATGTTCTTGTAAATTTTTATGATTTTTTCCAGATGGGATGGGATCATGGGGCTGTCCATAAATTACGTCATCTATTTTTGACCCCCCCCCCCAATATCATCCAAAAATCATGCTTCGAATGACTCCGTTTCCTCCTACTTCATGCTACCATCATCCGATGTCCAGACCCCCCCTAATTTGAAATGACGTAATTTATGAATAGCCCCTATATTAAAAAACATTACCTAAACAAAACTAAATAAGTATAAATTAAACTGAAATGGGGTAGACACTAGGCAAGTAGGCAGTCTTATCTTATTGTTAAAGAGTGATTTCTTTACGTTACTTTTGTTTAATATTCTAAGAGCCAGATGATTGTGTTACGATTTTCGTCGACATCTCTTCTAAATACCTAAAACTGGTATGGATGTGTTCCTCGTGGTCTCTAGAATACGAATTGACCGGTTTTACTTTATGGAGGAGGGGACGTGTCGAAAAAATGGCGGCCGACCAGCATTGATATTTGTTCACATCTTGAGTCCTATGGGACCGATCGGTTCATATGAGGTGTCGTTTGAAAGACTATTAAACGTGCTATTATTGTTTCATAATAACCGTAGTCATAACTATAGTGGTTTACAAAATATTTTAAAATATATGATTTTTTACCGTGCATGAATGGCATAAGTACTGACAAACCATGCGTCTAACTCAATAAATTATAACTTTACCGCAATTAATGTTATTACAAAATATACGACAAATTTCATTAGCTTTCCAAAAACATAAGTTTTATTGGTGTATGATATTATATAACCAAGTAATGATACATTTTGTTCAGCATGGGTCACTATGCACCATCACTTAAATGGCGGGCGACCGACCTCAACTGTTCATTTTTTCTCGGGTTCTATTTTACTGATCAATTGGTGATGGATACCAATAGAAAGAATATTAAACGTACTATAATTGGTTTTTAATAACCGCAGTCATAACTGTAGTCATTTACAAAATAATTGAAAATATATGATTTTTACCGTGCATGGACATAAGTACTGGTAAAACATGCTTCTAACTCAATAGATTATAACATTACCGCAATAAATGTTTACAAAATATACGGGAAATTTTATGAAAATTTTTTGTTCAGCATGGGTACTGTGCACCGTCACGTAAATAGAGCCCGGCCATCGTTGAGTTTTCATTATATTTCCGGTTCTATTTTTCTGATACTTGGTGGATACCATTTGCAAGCAAATTACATTTTCTGTGAATACTCGATTGTTTGAAATCTGAGGCCCAAAATTAACCATTTTAAAAATATTAAAGAAAATGTTTAATTTTTACCTAAGAGGTTTGCTTAGTGACTGAAATAATTTGAGAAAGAGATAATGTAGTACTTAAATATAGCGTGAAATTTTTTAAATAAAATCAACAAACTTTTTATTAACTTTCCAAAAATATTGTTTAGTTACCGTACAACTATAATAGTACATTATTGTCGAGGCTCGGAAGTAGCTACTTGCAGGCTGAGGATTCGTTTTAAACGGACGACCTTGGGAGTCCGTTTAACTGAATCCGAAGCCAGCAAGTAGCCTTCCAGCCGAGTCATATATAGTGCTTTTCTCAAAAATGGTGCAAGAAATATAAATATCATAGAAATATTTTACAAAAGCAACTTTCTTAAGTATATATTTTCACAGAAAAAAGTAGAAACAATTGAAAAAATTAGCTTTGCCGCCTTTTTATTTTTTTAATAAAAAAATAGAAGTGTATTTTTCTGCCGAAAATACGCCAACCTATTTGAGACAGCTAAATAGTCGCGGTACTAATCATCTGTTTGGCTGTTTAATGGGCCTGTGCCTTCATTTGATATGGCCATTTCAACTTTTAAAAAGTTTGGAACTCGACAAATAATGGAATTTGTATGCAACATTGCAGTCCCAAAATCGAGACTGCAATGTTTTTAACTTTTTAATTTTTGACTGACCATAAACTACGCGCTTCGCAACCTATTTTTTAAACGGCAAAGTCGACTTTGCCGTCCATTTTTGAGAAAACATATATGTGACGTTCCACGGGAAAAGGTACCTTATGAGGGTTTCTAGTTTCGGAGATATTAAATGTTTTGTAAAGAGGTGAAAAAATGCTCAATTTTTTTTTATTGTGTGATCTGAAACCTTAATGCGTAACGTTTGTTTACCTGTTTTTATTTTTGTTATAAGTTAGTTATAAGCCTAGTAATGTCGTCTCAGAGTTTAGTAGAAAAGGTACCTTATGGAAAAAAGATTGAAAATTCCCAAAAAAACTAGTCAATACGAGAAAAGAAGTTTGGTAGAGAACTGTATTAGCATTCTGCAAAACTAATTTGATAATTTCAGTTCTGGTTGGGGCGCCTCGCAAATATTATAACCGTACATAGACCGACATCACAAATCCAAGTAGACTGCTATTATACCAAAGTTACTCTCGTCAAGTCTTTCTTAACTAGAATAATCTTCATTTGGTTTGGTCGCATGCAGTAAATCAGCCATTGGTTTGCTGAAAAATGCCAATACCCGACGCATTACCTTATGGAATATCTGAGGTCATTGAACCTCAAATGCCGCTTATCTTCAATAGCAACCGAAATATATTATTGATAAGAAATAGACGATTTATACCATCTTAAACCCAAAATATTATTAGTTTATCCTAACTGTTCCATCATCATCATGCCTCATCATGTAACTTGACCACAAGGTACCTTTTCATTACATACAAATTATTGGTCTTTTTTAAGATTATTATGACGAAGAACTAATTAAATTGGGGGCAGTTTAATGTAAATTAATATTTTCTATTCATAAAAGATAAACTATAATATAATTGATATTTTGTAGTGATGATGTATTATTAGATTTATTTCCATAAGGTACCTTTTCGTAAATGTATGGAGCAAATACTGTTATTGTTATGTAAGTTTAAAGTGGCATAAGGGGTTAAATATAGTATTTAGTTGGGGTTTTAGGATTTATTTCATTTGAATGACAGAATTTCTTTCATATGTGCTCAGAAAAATTGATTGTGTGTCACATTAAAAGTAAAAATATTCAATTTTGTGATTTTATATGAAAAAGTCAGAAAATACATTTTCACCTCTAAATCGGTATTGTTTTTTGCTTAAACTGTCTGTCAGTGTCGTTTTCTAATAGGTAAAATTTAAATCTTGAGAGCTCATTGCAATCAATCGTGAAAATGAAATAAAACTTTATTTTCAAGAGATTGGTTAGTATACACATAAATCAGTCGATATCAAAAGTTTCTATTTGCATTACAGAACAAGTCGCAATATTTTTTTAATCTCAGATATATAAGGCATTATTATTTGTAGTCAACTATGTAACTTACTTCAGGAACATAGTTTTTTAGGCGGCTAAACTTAAAACTTCTCTATCGTAAAGTTGCTCATATCACAACATTATTTTCAAAAAATCATATCTCTGTAACTACGCAACCTAGAAGGTTGATCTTTTGTGTTATCGATAGGTTATTTATTGTAGATTACTGGGGTATGCATAACTCCATACCCGCCATAAGGTACCTTTGACCGTGGGACGTCACATATGTATGCCAGGACCAATTTCGCCAAGCAAGCAAGCAAACACACGGCGCGGGCGCGGCGAGCGCCTGGTAGACCAGCAGCATTCTATTATTGTTTGACAGTACATTTTAATGTAGGTATCCAAAATGTGAGGTTCTGTTATAAAATATATCGATATAAATGATGGTTTGTTTGTTTTGTCTTTTATCATAGGAAACTTAAATATGTTTTGAATAAAAAATGAAAAGCCCAGTTCTAGGTTCATAACACCCTTAAGTTCGTAGTTTTCATGATTGCAAGACTACTGCATATAAAGTACTTAATATCTGTGTTGTTATTTGACTCACGTCTACACGTAAAACGTTTTCAAACCCACTCCGTAGTTAATAATTTAAAATCACCTTGAGATCTGAGGCTTTTGGCGTTTTAAAGGGATGTTTGTCGCCGCACGCTCCAGGATGCAAAATAAGTGACTACTATTTGAGTAGCAGCATAGGCCCACATAGGTAATAGTTTCAGCTTTAGATGGTAAATTAGCATTTATGGTCAACATTTGTAATAGGCACTAAAGAAGGTAATTGCACATTATTTTCCTTTACCACTTTCGTTGCATTTTTGTAAGCCTCGATAACTTGAAGTAAAATCTAATGGCGAGTAAATAATAGCAAGTAATTATTTTAGTGCACTGATGCCGGCGTTATCTGCGGAATTATTTTGGCGAAATTAATTATACAGTCAACAACTAGGTACAGTCAAAAAATTTTAAAGGGCCTCTGGGCCCGTAGCCAAATTACATTCGCTCCTTATCGATTCGATCTCAACGTTCGCGAACGACTGGTCGATAATGTTTATAATAACCTAGCCAAGAGGCAATCTTTTTAGTTTTCGCTCATTCTATGCGCCAAGTCCTCGCCAAGTCGGTAAAAATTAATTTTTGTCTGTGGTTCTCGTTCAAAACCGTCAAGAAACATCATCTGTCAGCTGTCAAGAGTGTCAAGTGAACAGCGAATCTAATTTTGGCATGGACCTATATAATAGGGACAAGACATATTGTTCTATACGTACAATTGCTTATAGAAATAGCACCCATTTTGACGGCACACACATAAATATATATCTGTCTCGTTTTTACTCAGCACTGTAACCCATAGCAAAAAAAGATGACAGTATTTCAGTACGTACATAAAGTGTTCCATGAAAATACGTAAATACCTAATGCGGCCGAAAATCCGCCATGTTTAGTCACGCAAATGTCATTGTCTGTCAGTTCAGCCGGTACTTGTCCTGTCAAAAAGTCGTGGTGAAAATTAAAATTATTAATTATCTTTCAATATTTTGCTTGTGATTGAAAATAATTGAAGCCAAATGTGAATAATTACGTCGCGAATATGCCAGTGTGTAGTGTATTAGGGTGCGGCATAAGAAAACCACCAAATTTGCCATCTTTAACCTTACACAGGTACGCTATCATTTACATGAAAAATATTGGTTATTGTTAATGTTCCTGGGAAATGTAAGGATGTTTCACATTATAAATAGCAAGGTTCTTCTGTGCAGTTATAGATCATGAAGTGATTGGATTTATTTAACTATATTTTTACGCTTAAATAATGTAAACATTTCAGCTAGGGTTGTACTTTATTTATCGACTTTGATATCGATATATTATGATTGCCTATTTATATTTTCTT